>NC_053155.1:20238286-20255892 GCF_016835505.1 Polypterus senegalus
TTTATATGAAAAACATTTATATGTTACTTATCGTTCAAGGGCAACTGGGCGACAGACAACTCGGCAAAAAGACAATTCGGCGAAAGACAATTTGGCAAAAAGACAACTCAGCAAAAGGACAACTCAGCGACATCCCTTACCAGTTAGGTAATAGTTAGGTTCACAGAGATGTTTTATTTATATTTACATGACATCGTGATTTAAAATATTGAAAATAAATAAATTTATATAATTGATGAACGAACTTTATATTGCAGATGGTACAAACTCTATCTTACATTATCTTTTGCAAGCAAAATTGCTAATCCTTTATATAAATTGCATTGATTGTAATCGTATGATAACAATATTCAGAATATAAAAGGTAACCTGCGAGTATGGCTTAAGGAATATACACAAAGCAACCTCTGAAAAAGTTTTAAGGGTTTAGTAGGTGACACAACAACAACACAAGCAATTAAAAAGGGAAATATTTAAGTTAGTGGATGTTATGTTCAAAATGTATAATGGAATAGTAGGACTAGTATTGTGTGCAGTTTCAGTCACCATGGTACAAGAAATACACAGCAGCACATGAAGCTGTGCAGAGGAGCAACCTAGTGCATTGTGGGACTGAAGGACATGTCCTACTGTGACAGACTCAGAGAATTAAACCTGTTTAGTCTCAGGCAGAAGAGACAGTGTGAGTACCTCATTCAGGTATTAAAAATCCTTAAAGGCACTGATATAGTAGATCCAGAAACATTATAAATTTATATAATTGATGAACGAACTTTATTCTGCAGATGGTACAAACTCTATCTTACATTATCTTCTGCAACCAAAATTGCTAATCCTTTATATAAATTGCATTGATTGTAATCGTATGATAACATTATTCAGAATACAAAAGTTAACCTGCGAGTATGGCTAGTAATCTCAGCATCAGTGTCAGTCCCTTAGCTAAATGATACACAGTAGCAGGGTAACTATTACCTAATGGGTATAGGATGTTGCCGAGTTGTCTTTCGTCAAGTCGTTTTTCACTGAGTTGTCTTTTCGCTGATTTGTCTTTCACTCACTTGTCTTTTCACCAAGGTTTCTTTTTGTCGAGTTGTCTGTCGCCCAGTTGCCACCGAACTGTTACTTATACTTCCTGTGTTTGATCGACATGGGCAATGTTGTACAAGTACATGTGCAATGTCACTCCATTTTTTAGGAAACGATCCCAGTCATCCCACGGAAGAAAGACTTTCCATGACTGTGGTCATACAGCTATTTCTGGAGAATGGCAGAACCGTAATATCAGTTGTGTGACAGGAGCTTCCACCTGCAGCTAAAGTCACTTCAGTACACATGTACTTTGTCAGCATGCCGTGTCGATCAAACACAGGAAGCTCTGCAGTCTACTTCTGACTGTAGGAAGATAAGTAAATAAATTAAGGTACATAGGTAAATTCATTCGAAGTTGCTAGGGTGCAAGAGTGACAGTACAGTGTGGTATTCATCCTTGTTTATTTCTGAGCTCACGTCACAAAGGGGGATCGCTTGTGAGTTGTGAATAAACTTAAAATGGAAGAACTGAGTCACGGGACCATAAAGGCTGTGAAACATTGTCATAAAGGATGTGCAGCATTGTTTATAACGACCTTCATTTTTGTCGTCATTCTCTCCTCAACGCACACCTCATAACTGAGACTTCCTTTTAAGTAGCTTGATAATTTGGTGGGCCTCTCTTGAACTGACGTTTCCAGTCCAGCACATGACAGCACAGAAAATCACATTGGCTGTGAAGGATCTCACATTCCCACATTTAAGATTTGTTTTTTTGTCATAATATAAATATTTACTTATTCTTTGAGCTTCTGTAAAATATACAATTTTCTTGTGTTTCGATCTAAGAAATAAAAAATTTTTAAATGAAAATTGACCTGCTTATTTGTTGTGAAGACGTTTGTTTTGGTTATTCTTCACTCTTTATGCTAATAAATGTCTTTAAAACTGAATAGAACATATGTATTAACCTTTAACCTATGCACTTTCAGCAGGCGAACATTTCAATGGTGTAGTTTTAATTTTTTTCCCCTTATGCTTTGTAGCTTTACAGATCAAGTAATATTTTTTTTTATATTAAAATGAGTAGCCAGGTGATCCCACATCAAAAGATATGTAATCCTTTTTGAGATGGGGAGTGTATTTGTGGGGGAAAACATGCAAACTCCATATAACCTGTTACACTCTGGTTCTTTAATGGCACTTTACTGAGGATTGTTTGCATATAAAGCTCCATGAACGTCCATATAAACTTCCATATAAAGTTGCATAAAAAGGTTCCTAATAAGTGGACAAAACAGAAATGTTTTGTGTATCTTATAGGCAGGATAATGATAGATCAAAGAAACCTGTGTTCTTGTATGAGGCGAGAGTCCTGTTAAAGCAGGAAACCAGTGGTATTTCACAAACCTGTTATCATGTGTTCATAGCTATTTATTGAGTCTGTGACACACCAAAATACTGTACATAAAGGCTCTTCCTGGAATATACATAGGGGTGTTTCTTTTGGCCCTTCCAAAAATATTACTACCGTATATACTTGTGTTTAAGTTCTTCAGTGGATAAGTCGGGACTTGATTTTACCGTATAATTTTTAGTATTTTATAATGTTGGTCATATAAGTCGAATGGGGAAAACTCACGCTTTTGGTCCAAGAGATTATGATATACTAACGCCTACCTGAGAGAGTAACCACGGAGACACACTGCCTTTTTTTTATGTATTGTGCCTACGTGACCACACTATAATACCCAAACTATTCTGAAGTGACGTTTGTACTAATTTGTGTTTTTCATATCTCACACCCTCATACACCTTTATCGTAAGAGCATCCCTTATCTGCGATGGAGCGTTCGATCAGAAGAAAATATGAAGCTGGTTTTAAATAAAAAGTGTTTGAAGTAGCGAAAGAAAATCGGTAACTGTGCTGCTGCTAAAAAATTCAATGTGTCTGAAAAACTGATGCAAGATTGGAGAAGGCAAGAAGATGTAAAAAAAAAAAATTTAAGTGTCTCATTTTTGAATAGACGTTCAAGTTGGGGTCTGACTTTTTTATGATTTTATTTGTTTTTTTCGGGTTTCAAGACACTACTTATACATGAGTATATATGGTACCTACATGAATATATATGTAAATATGTTATGAAACCCTTAAAGGTAAATTATATTACAGTATCTTGCAATATAATGAAATGTCCTTTAAAAAATGAAAATTAATGACGTTTTTGTATATTGCATTTTTTCCAAAATATAAAAATACATTTCTAAAATATTTTTAAAATACTAGGAATAATATACTGTAAGATATAATTTTGAAAACTATGACATCATGTTTTTAAATTTACTGTTTTAAATTCTAGTTATATTATATTGTACAATAAATTTTAGAGTATATATTTCAAGAAAGTTTTGCCATTTTTGTATATTTAAGTATATTTTTAAAATATATTAACTGGCATTAAAATCATTCTCCAACAGATATCTCTGAGGTGTTTCTGATATTGAGATTTGTTTGTGACCAAATCATATAGTGACACAGCACAAATTATAAACTTATTATTAACTGTGTACAAGTAAGCGGTAAGGCTGTAAATTGAAGACCGCGTATGCTGACTTGAACAACGTTTACTGATTTAGAGGGAGTTCAGAATAAATTACAGTAATTGGGAATGCTGTGTTTAGGTTTTCCAATGTAAAAAGATAAGTCATGAATGATCAGCCATTGATCTTGAAACACAGTAGTGTATTGCATGTCTTTTACACCATATACCTGGAAATATGTTTGTTACAATAGACTAGGGGAAATATATGCTTTCTTATATTTCAGATATAACCTTAAAATATATGTTTAAACAACATGTATGTCAAATTATATTGACATACATTCCCATGTGGTTTTGGGAAATTGCAATATATTTCAATTTCAAAAGGGGAACCAAAAAGGTTTCCTGTCATCACTCTGAAAAATCGCTAAATGACAGCTGCTTCCCTGTTCCTCTGAGGCAGCATGAATTCAAAAAGTTCTTGAGCCTGCTCTCTAAGGATATCTAATTTTACCTGTTAAATGGTTCACTTGTGGCTTGAGAAAAACACATTCAATTCATCTTACTGTATATAAACATCATTGTACCTTAAATGAAATGTTATTTCTAAGATAGTGTAATATAATTTAATATACACATTGTCTTGTGCACACCACATCTTTACTCTTGTTGCCCTTAAAGCCTCACCTTAACATGAAAGAACAGATGGCAGCGAGTAAACATGGCCTACCTTTGTTGTTGTGGGCGGTAATGTTCATCAGAATCAATATCTGCAGGAAAGCAGGGCGTATTTATTGTTCTCTATGTCCTTGGAGAGGCTGTATCTCTAATTAGAAAGACAATTAGAGCCTTTAATTAACAGTAAACAGCATCAAGTGCTACTGATAATTTTTCTCTCTAAAGACTTACACTATGAATTGTCGTTAATGACACAGTAAACTGAATTACTTCTGTGTTAAATTAGGACATTTGGTACTGCACTGTAGTTAGAACTACTGCTGTGTAACAGATAATAATACTAGTAATAATTAAAATACTAATAATGAATTTTATTTATAACTCACTTTTTTAGACCTTAACTAATATAGTACCATTTAAGGAAGACATGAGTATATAAAGTAGTTTAAAACAAAGGAGCAGATGACAATATAATGACAAAAATAGTAAACAGCACAATAAAACTTGTCACACCCTTTACAGTCAAAAGGAAGACTAGAACACAGAAATCCCAACATGCTGTATAGCTTGTGCTACAGAAGCTTTCTTCATGTTATGGAATTCCTCTTCCCTTTTTGTCAAGCATAATTTATGAATCCTGAAATAACAAGAGATAAGTGATTAGATCAGAGTGCTAATGCCTTTTCTCTTCTCTCAACAGAACAACAGAAGATTAACCAAATATTTTCATCTCAAACCCATGCAATAGCACCACTTCTGTGATGAAGACACTTCCCTTAGACGCCACTTCTGGTTACATACGGATGACATCACGTCTGGTCCAATTATGATGATGTCACTTTCGGCTCACCCTGATAACCTATTTTTTGGCTACTGATGAAGACATCATTTCTTCCCCCCTAATGACATCACTTCCCTCAAGATCATTTCCACTTCCTTTCTGCATCTAATTTCTTGTCATCCTTCCATAAAAGAATTCCGACGGAAAATGCTTAATGTCAAATGTTTATTTTACATGTCGGCAATTGAATCAGTCTTTCAAGATTACTCAAGTCGCTAGACATTACGAGGCATTCACCCAACTGTTTATTTTCGTGCATTCTTTCTTTATTTCTTCACACTACATACTGTATATATATATATATATATATATATGCTTCTTGCAACTAAGAAGACAAGGCAGATGTTTGCAAATTGACCAGTCAACCTCAAGTGTTACCTGGTAGATAACCACTAAATAGTAAGATTGTGATTCAGAGTAAAAAGAATGTAATGGGAGACCTGCAGTTCCCAAGACACACCTACTGAGGTCTGTCTGTAAGATAGTCCACGATCCATGCCACCAGGTATGAATCTACTCCCATCTCTATTCCACCTGTGGGGTAAATGCTAACATTATACAAAGTTATTGTCTGTTTTTACCTTAATTTTTATCACTCTTTAATTTAATTTAATATTGTTTTCTATCAGTATGCTGCTGCTGGAGTATGTGAATTACCCCTTGGGATTAATAAAGTATCTATCTATCTATCTATCTATCTATCTATCTATCTATCTATGCGTATCTATGTAGTGCCTATAGTGCCTTTCTATCTATCTATCTATCTATCTATCTATCTATCTATCTATCATATAGTGCCTTTCATTATCTATCTATCTATCTATCTATCTATCTATCTATCTATCTATCTATCTATCTATCTATCTATCTATCTATCTATCTATCTATCTAATACTCCGATCTTCACCCTGTCATATAAGCAAACCCGCTGCTGTGGCAAAGCGTCAGAGGCTTCGCTCAGGAGTTGACATCTGATTTTCAATCCCCATAAGGGGATGCAAAAGTGTGTCCGACTGATGATCCATAATAGGGATGAAACACGTGTCTTTTTGTATAATTTGGAAGATACTATATCTCACCACATATATATTCTGTATTCATCTACCTGTTTATGTATTTATTTATTTAAAGAGCTTCTGTAATAAGCCATATTTCTCCCATGGATATATAAAGTTATGTCTACTGTAAGTCACAAAACAGTAGCCATACAGTACTATAAAGTAAACAAAAATGATACTTACCAAACAAACTGAAAATCAATCAAAGAGGCAGGGGTGATGACAGCATCAGTGCTGTGTGCAAGATAGTGAAAAAACAAAAAATGAAGAGGAAGGGAAACAGTTTTTTGAACTCCATTCCATGGTGTATGGTACTGAGAATGCAGTACGGTCAAGATCGCTCGCGTACTAAAGTGACTATAGCTGCAGGTGGAAGGCCCATTTTATTTTATGGTACCAAGCAGAGTTTTGTTGCAGTACAGCAGTCTATTAGCAAGTGAAAGCACAGTGAAGAAACTGTCTGTTGTTACGGTCCAGAAAAGGCTCCATAAGCTTTGTGACCACAGACTTGAGAAACTCAAAACACAGTTCTGAAGAAAACATTGCCAGATGTCCGAGATTGCAGCAAATCTGTTGCTTTTCACTTGTTCTGCATGGGTGTCTTTGTTGTCAAAGTGCAAATGCCGCATGATAGTCTGATAGCAGCCATGGGACATCATATCTTTAATTTCTGGTACAAGAAATAGTTCTGAGCAGGCATCAATCACAGGACCAACTGTGGTCATCGCTGCTGTTGTCAAAAAAATGAAGGTAAATGTCATCAACTCAGAGAGGGACAGGCAAGTTGATTATACCACGCGAACATCATTGACAGAATAAAACTGAATAATATAAACACAAGCTAACTTTCTCAAGTAGCCAAAATTTACACCGATTATTACAGATTGAAATCAAAGGAATGTTTTTTTGTATTATACTAATAATATTAGCAGCTCACAATGTGGAGCACCCGTCCTCGAACCTGGAACCTTTGGGTTATAAGGCAGCAGTTCTTACCTCTACACCATCCAAGAATACATAGCAACTTCCTGTCCATTGACATTGGAGCTTGGGTTTTTAACTTATTCACAGCAACATGTAAATCAAATGCTTTTTTTTTTTACTTTGGTTATATTTTTGAATAAAAGTGCATGTTTTTATTTGATATTTGGACTAAAGGCTTTACACATCATACACTTCACTTCATTATTAGTTTAACATGGAAAATATAACATATTTAGCAGTTCCTGTCATCCTACACAGATCGTTGTAGACACGGAACACTCATGAAATATATGTATTCCAAATAACGATATATTATTTACCCTCTACAAGTCCAGGCATCTCACTGCCAGATAAAGAAACTTTAGTTCTGAGAATTTTGTGACAAACTCAGCTCCAGCCTTTGGGGGGGATGAGATAGCAGGCTGCTTGTGCTGATCGACACATTTGCAAAACAAAAGACACTGATGGAGAGGTGTGAAGGAATTTAAGGTGGCCCAGTGTTATGAGTTTTTCATAGGCTTCAGGAATTCTAGTATTAAACAATGTCAAAGTAATAACTGAGGGAAAAAATAGCTTTAAATATGTTATATGTGGCAACAGTATTTGGAAGAACACCTGAGTACTTAAGAAAAACTCAAAGTCCTTTTTCACTAATGATCTTAAATAAAAAAATTTAAATGGTTTTGTTGTGGCATAAATTCTCCTCTTTTTGGTCTGCATGCTCCTTCAAAGTCAAAATTCCTTACCTATCTATTTAAAACAAAACCGAGAATAGCACATACATCTCTTAAAATATCATTAATAAAATTCAGAAAAGCCACTGGAGCGTTGCCTAAAACCAAAAGGCATTACAAAACATTCATGCTGAGCTATGGGACGTATTAAATACTAAATCAATTCATTTACCTTTATAATCCAGAAAGGATTGTAAATACACTGGATGTTGACATCACAACACTCAAATTTACTTGTAGTATGCACATTGGTCTACATAACCTGACATTCTGTTAGCCTTCATAATCAGCACTGTACACTGCCTGGTAATACATAATAGAGTCCACTGTATGATCCATAGGCCTTTCAATAAGTGTCCTTTCTAGATTCTGATCCCACATCGTGCATTTATGTATTTTCATTAAACTTAGCAGGTATATACAGTGTATTCAGAGTATTTTATTTTGACTGGACATTGATCATTTAGAAAGGACGTGTGTACCTATGTACTGTTTGTCAGAACAAACCCAAGACATGAAGTCAAAGGAAATTACTTTAGAACTGAATGATCAAATTGTGGTGAGGTATAGATCAGGGTAAGGAATACAACTATTTATAAAGCTTGTGATCCCAGGAGCACAATGGACTCAATAATTGTAAGATGGAAGGAGTATGGAACCAACAGAACACTTCCAAGAGTTCGCCATCTGGCTAAGCTGAGTAACTGGACATCTGGCTAAACTGAGTAACTGGACAAGAAGAGCCCTAGTCAGAGAGGTGACTGAGAACCCATTTGTAATTCAGACAAAGCTTTAGAACTTCTCGGCTGAGATAGAAGAACCTGTCAGACTCAGGAGTTTATGGTAGAGGGCCGGGGTGGAAACAACTCTTGAGTAAAAGGCAAATGACAGCCTGCTTGGACTCTGACAGCATGATGAAAAAGATTCTAAGGTCAGCATTTTGTGAAAAGGCAATGGCAAAAGCATGGGGGAAAACAGAAGAATTTCAGTGAATACCAAGTGGAGGCAAAGAAAAATGTACTATTTGTTGCTTTAAACAATGGTATAAACAACCAAAGGAAGTTGATCAAGTGACATAGAGTGTCGGAGAAACTGGAAAGTTCAAGTTCACAATGTCTCACAGTGCCCGAAATAAAAAATAAGTTGTCAGATATCAAAGTCGCCATGAAAAGGAGTGTCATAGCCCACCATCTGAGTGTCATATGAAAGCTTATTAGGACACATAGAGTAAAAAAAATAGGGACACAGTGAGAAAAGCTCTCGAAATGTCAACATCAATCACATAGCTTAATTTATCATTAAAGTAGAACATCATAAACTTTATCTTTAAATTGTTTAATTTACTAGTGTCTCAAATCCCATCGCAACTAAAGTAGCATGTTAAATGCTTTGTATTATATTTGTTCTTCTATGTGCTCTATGTGTGTGAATCACTCGTGTTTCTTAAGCGGGCTTTCTCTTACGCCGACAGGACACAGAATCCATTACATTTGTGATATTACAGCTCTCTGAATAATTAAAATACTGAGATGTATACTTGATGTCATTTTCACGATGATAGAGTTAAAGCATGTATTAAACATGGGAACACGGTGGCACAGTGATAGTGATGAGCGTCTTGTCCAGAGACTGCCTCACGCAAGATGGCTGTTACGCCATGCACGACCTTCGATGAAATAATTTTGAAGCATGGTGGTGACAGCATTATGCTATCGGGATGAAGGGACTGAGAGACTGGTCAAAACTGATGGAATGATCAATGTAGTTAAACAGAGAACAGTGCTTAAAGAAACCTGCTCAAGAGCACACACAACCCCAGACTGAGGTAACATTTCACCTTTCTGCACATCAATAACCCAAAGCATACGGCCAAAACCACACTGGTGTGGCTTCGGGTAAATTTTCTGTCATTGAATGCCCAGCCAAACCACAGACTTAATCCCCTAAGAACATCTGTGGAGGACCTGAAGATAGCAATTTACAGACACTTCCCATCCAATCCAATCCAGTAAACTGCCCAATGCCAGATATGTAAAGCTAGTAGAGACTTACTTACAAAAGGGGTTCTACCCAGTACTGAATTAGGGATCTGAATATTATATGAGTGAGAGATTTCAGTTTTAGATTTTTAAATTTACAAAACTATTGAGTGTAGACTGATTGGCATAAATGGCAAATTTATCAGTTTAAAATGTAATCTAAAACACAATAAAGTGTGCTGAAGGACAAGAAAAGCCAAGTCCTTTCATAATCCAAACTAATTACTTCTAGAAATGCTTCTTTATGGACAGCCAGTCTAATTCATAA
Organism: Polypterus senegalus; assembly: GCF_016835505.1. Taxonomy (NCBI): domain Eukaryota; kingdom Metazoa; phylum Chordata; class Cladistia; order Polypteriformes; family Polypteridae; genus Polypterus; species Polypterus senegalus. Next base: position 20,248,464 of record NC_053155.1, read on the forward strand.
ATGTTACTCCACAATAAGCTGTTGTAAGAGACTTCCCAGCCAACACAGGGCGCAAGGCAGGAAAAAACCCCGGACGGGGTGCCAGCCCACCGCAGCGTGCACAAACACACACATACCAAGCACACATTAGGGAAGATTTAGAATCACCAGTGCATCTAACCTGAATGTCTTTGGACAGTGGGAGGATTCATGAGAATAATAATAATTAAGTTAAACAAATCATACATAATCATTAAATCTTCATGTTTTGTTTATTCAGTTTTTTTGTTTTGAAGGAAAATCACCTAGACTATCAAAATAAAGCCATGACTAAGAAGACCAATTAACATTATATTGATAAATTCAATAATATTTGTGTTGGACATACACCTACACAACCCAGGCTCCTTGGTCACACAAGCCAGTGCGGTCTTTGTGCCCGTCCCAAGCATGGATAAATTGGGGATGATTGTGTCAGGAAAGGCATCCAGCATAAAACCTGTGGCAATTAAAGATGCAGATGAGAAGCAGAATGTCCATACCAGATCGGTCGAGGCATAGGTTAACAACAGACTGCCACGATGCTGTTGTCCAGCAGAGTATTGATGGAAACTGTGCTACTGCTGGGCAATAAAGGCAAAAGAGAACAGGGGAAAGTGGATTCAAAAATAAAGGGTGAGGAGGAAAGGAATGACTGTGGAACTTTGAATTTGGCACTATGAATGGAAGAAGGGAGATATGACAGAGCATAGAAAGGCAGATGTACTGTGTGTACAAGAGACCCAGTGGAAAGCAAGTAAGGCCAGAAACATTGGCTGGTGCAAACTGTGTGGATGGGAAGAGAAAGAGGTTAAGGGGTAATTGTGAAAGAAGAGTATGTTAGGAGTGTTTTGGAGGTGAAAGAGAATGTCTGACAGAGTGAGCAGCATAAAGTTGGAAATCAAAGAGTAATGTTAACTGTCCCCAGTTCATATTCTGTGCAAATGGGATGTGAGATGGAGGACGAAGAAGATTATTGGAGTGAGTTAGACGAAATGTTGGAGAGTATACCCAAAGAAGAAAGAGTGGTGATCTGAGCAGAACTTAATGGGTGAAGTGAACAGTGGTGATAGACAGGTATGGTGTTAGGGAAAGGAATGTTGAAGGGAGCGGATGGTATTTGACTTTGCAAAATGGAAATGGCAGTAGTGAATACATATTTTAAGAAGAAGGACAAACATAGGTTGATGTATAAGAGTGAAGGAAGGTACACACAAACATATCCTATGTAGGAGATGCAATGTGAAAGAGAGTAGCTGTAGTGTAGCTAGACAGCATTGATTGGTGGTATGCAGGATAAATTTTAAGTTGAAGAGAGTGGGAATGGAACCAAAGATCAGGTAGTGGAAGCTGAAAGAGGAAGACTCTTGTGTGAAATTCAGAGAGGAAATGAGACAGGCATTGGGTGGCGTTGAAGACAGGATAGGTGATTGGGACACCAAAGCTGAAGTGCTAAATAAAAGATCTAGAGGGTGCTTGGTATGACATTTAATCAGAGGAATGAAAACAAAGAGACTTGGTGGTAGAATGAGTAAGTACAGGAAACAATAAAGAGCAAGAGGTTAGCAAAAAAGAATTGGGATAACCAGAGAGATGACAAAAGCAGACAGGTATACAGAGATGTGGCGCAAGGAACAGAGAGTTGGCAAAGGCTAAGAAAAAGGCTTATGTAATGCTATATGAGAAGCTGGACACAAAAGAGGGAGAGATGCACTTGTAGTGATTGGTCAGGCAGAGGGACCAAGCGGGGAAGGACGCTGCAGATCAGGGTGATAAAGGATGCAGATGATAATTTGCTGAAAAGCAGAAGAGTGTACTGAAAAGGTCAATGGACTACTTTGAAGAACCTATGAATATAGAAAATAGAGAGAGTGTAGGTTTGATGAAATAGAGATAGTAAATCATGAATTGTGATCAGCAAGGCTGAAGTGAGGAAAGCTATGTAGAAGATGAAAAGTGGAAAAGCAGTTACCATGGATAATATACCAGTTGAGGCATGGAGATATCTAGGTGAGATGGTAGTAGAGGTTCTAACTAGACTGTTTAACAAAATCTTGAAAAGTGAGACAATGCCAGAGGAGTGGAGAAGTATATTAGTATCAATATTCAAGAATAAAGGAGAGGTGCAGGGCTACAGTAACAATACCCATATAAAGTTGATCAGCCACACCATGAAGAAAAAGAGGGAAAGAGTAATGGATGCTAGGGTGAGAGGAGAGGTGTGATCTGTGAGGCAGCAAAATTGTTTCATGCTAGGAAAGAGTGCAACAGATGTGCTGTTTGCTTTAAGCGTGTTGGTTGGAGAAGTACAGAGAAGGTCAGAAGGAGTTTCGTTGCTTGTTCGTGGACTTAGAGAAAGCGAAGATCAGAGTTCTGAGAGGGGAGTTATCATACTGTATGAGGAAGTCTGGAGTAGCAGATTAGTATGTGAGGGCGGTACAGGATATTTATGAAGACAGTGTGACTGTGGTGAGGTGTGTGGTAGGGTGAAAGCCGCCTGGATCAAAGGTGACAGTTGAATTACATCAAGGATCGGCTCTATGCTGTTTCCTGTTTACAGCGTGATAGACTGGTTGGCCGATGAGGTCAGACAGGAGTCTCCATGGACTATGATGTTCATGACTGACATTGTGATGAGTAGATAGCATGTTGAGGTGAACCTGGAGAGGTGGAGGTATGCACTGGAGAAGGGAATGAGAAAGGAATTAGGAGTAAGATGGAATACATTGATGTGAATGAGAGAGAAGGAGGTGGAAGGGTACAACAGCAAGGAACAGAGGTGTTCAAGGTAGACAAATTTAAATACTTGGGTTCAACAGTCCAAAGCAGCGGTGAGTCTGGCTGAGAGGGTGAAGAGAGTGCAGGAAGGGTGACTTGGGTGGGGAAGAATGATTGAAGAGTACATGCAAGAGTAAAAGGATGGTCTATAAAACTGTAATGGGACCAGATATATTTGCATGGTTTGGAGGCGTAGAACTGACTAAAAGACTGGAGGAAGTGGAAGGGCTGGAAGTGACTAGGCTGAAAATGCTACGATTTTCACTTGGAGTAATGAGGGTAGGCAGGATTAGAAGTGAGTATATTAGAGGGACTACACAGTTATGACAGTTTGGTGACAAAGTGAGAGAGCCTAAATTGAGATGGTTTGGACATGTGCAGAGGAGAGATGAGGGGTTCAACAAGTAAAGAATGTTGAGGATGGAGCTGCCAAAACAAGAGGAGAGGAGAAGGCCAGAGAGGAGGTCTATGGATGTGTGGGAAGAACATAGAGGCAGTCAGTGTGGCAGAAAATTCTGTACAAATACAGGGATAGAAGGAGATGGATGATCTGCTGAGGTGACCCCTAAATGGGAGTAGCCAGAAGAAGAAGATACACCAGTTAAACTGGCTCTTGTCTTGCCCATAACAGCTTTCAATTATTTATATATTTACAATACTCATACACCAACATGATTCTTCAACATTTATGCATTTACATTACAATACTGAAAATGACAAACAGAAGCTTGCTAGTGTGCTAGGAGCCATCATGCAACTTAATCCAAAATGATCACATAGTATGTATTCAGCTTTAATGTACAGATAAAAGCACAGATAAGGTTACCCTGCCTGTCATCAATTGATTACTATGGTAATCAGGACCTTATATTTCTGATGCTTCTGTCACTCTCTCGCACATAATGGTTTAATGCCTGAAGTAAACAGGTTTACAAAACATTAAGTGACAGACAGTATTTATTTTTTCTCAGAGTTTTTCAAAAGCTCTCCTGATCTCTTTAGTCCTCAGGCAGTAGATTATGAGGGTTCATTAGTGGTGGGATTATATTTTGAATAAAGCTGCCTAGATTCTCATGTCTGTAGATGTTCCAGGAATTCGGTAGGAGATGTAGACACTGGCATGATTAAGAAGAGACAGAAGCACAAAAATGTGCGTGATGCAGGTGGAAAAGCCTTGACATTCCTCAGACTTAGCAATCTTCATTACAGACCTAACAATTCTGATGTAGGAGAGCAGAATGTAGAAAAGGGGGAAGAACAAGGTTGATAGTGTAATGGTTAGAGCCACATAATTATTGATGACAGTTTCAGCACAGGCCAGTCGAATCAAAGAGGCGTGTCGCAAAAGCAATGGACAATTTTATTGGGTCCACAATATGGCAATCTGAGCGCTAAGATTAGAGGAATTGTTGTACATAAAAACCCACCCACCCAACAAGAAATGATTTTTCTCACATACGCTCAAATTTGTCATTATGTTAGGGTAATGTAGTGGCCGACATATAGCAACAAATCTGTCATAAGCCATGAGGCCCAACAGAAAGGACTCGGTTATGATCATACCGTGGTGGAATAAAAGCTGAGTAAAACAATTGTTATATGAGATTGTCTTAAAGTCAAACATGAAGGCAGCTACCATTTTAGGAACTGTTAGAGTAACAACAATTAGGTCTAAAAAGCTAAACTGCAGATGAGGATGTACATTGGTGTGAATTGATTCATCTGCGAAAATATAAATATCATCAAAGATTTCAACTAAAATAAGCAAATAGAGTGTCATCACAACTCCAGATAATATCATCTTAGATTCTTGATCCTGGAGACCGGAAACCTAACAATGATGAATTCTGTGATCGATGCTAGGGTCTGGTTTGTTTCCAACATGATGACTTTCAAATTCCAACCTAGTATATCTGGATGCCTGTAGCCTGTTGAGTAAAACCATGAAGAAAGTCAATGGAAGAGTTTAAGCTTACCTCCACTTCACAAGTATTTAATTTATACAGAACCAGAAAAAACACAGAATGCAAGTGCATGACTGCCTCCTAAAGTGGCAAAAAAAAAGTATGAAGCCTAGGCTAAAGACTTTCATAAAAGCTAACTGGAATGAGGAATTGGCAAATGTGGAGTCCAACTAATGGTGCGAGATTGGAGGTGTGGTTTAGAGATACTTCAACCTATGAAAAGACTTAAACAATCTGAGTTGCTATTCATGAGAAGCATCAGCAACCATGACTTGCAAAAAGTGATCTCAGAAGATTCTAGGTCAAGAATTGTTGGTTTCCATAAAAGCTGGAAAGGGCTACAAAGTCATTTCAAAGAGTTCAGATATTCATCAGTCTGTAGTTAGGCAATCTGTACATGACAGGAGATGATTTAGTAGTGTGGCTACTCTCCCTGGAAGTGGATACTAAGCCAAGATGACTTGAACAACATAACACAGAATACTCAGTGAGGTAAACAAGAACCTTAGAAAGAGCTTGAATGAATCATTGGAAGAGGTTAACAACTCTGTCAATGAGTCTACATACACAAAATATTGAACAGGCATGGGGTTCATTGCAGGATACCAAAAGGAAGACACTGTTCTCCAAAAAGAACATCACTACTTGCAGGAAGTTTGCCAAAGACCATTCTGACTCTCCAAAATGCCATTGGTAAAACATTTTGTAGACTTGATGAAACTAAGGCTGAATTATTCAGGAAGAAAATGCAGCAGTACGTATGGCTTAAAAATGACACAGCGTAACAACATGAAAACATCAACCCCAAAGTAAAGCACTGGGGGATCTACTTTGATGGATCTGTCGGACAACCTGATATCATTAGAAGAAAATGAATTCCTGCTTTATGAAGGTGTCCTACATGATAATTTCAGTGTGGCTGTTCGCCACCTGAACCTCTGGAGAAGTTGGGTGATGCAGCAGGACATCTGTAGAGGGTGTACCAATGGACACACAAATTTCAGTTCTCCTCAAGAAGCTTTATCTTCTCAACTTTAAATAACTGCAGAAGGTGTGAGAAATTCACAATATTACGGGATGCAGCTGTCTGTTCTTCAGGATGTTTAAAACATAGACACCTAGAGGACAGACAGATATATGCACACCAGACATCCTTCATGGCTTCCTTCATTGAAGAAGAAAGTATGGACAGTCAATTCTGAGACAGTTTTATCCACAGGTTGGCTAAACAGCCAGTCATGATACAAAGTACTCTATATGTTCTTGCATGCAAGATTACTGACATATCATAATATAATATATAATATATATATATATATATATATATATATATATTATATATATATATATATATATATATATATATCTACACATCAGTCAGTGGGTCGACCTCTGGGTTCCTTCTAGTGCACCCTGCATTGAGAGGTCCGGCACTGCTGCTAACTATCTTGTCTTCCTTTTCTATACAGTGAGGGTAATTGAGTTTTGGTCCTTCAGTCCCTGGGCTAAAAGCATGAATGCGGAAGAGGTGTCACTATACAAGTGACCAGAGAGAGGAGCCGCTTTGTAATCTGGAGGAAACTATATTTATTCAGCCCATGTTATTTGATACCTACTGTTTTGTTCTATTTTATTGCCATCGAGTGTTTGTTTTTATCTTTAAGTAAATGGGACTGCCAGGTTGGCACCACAAAATTGAATTTTGTTCAGGCTGTCAATCTCCACTTTGCCTCTTTGTGTGTGTGTGTGTATATATATATATATATATATATAATATATACAGTATATAGTACTAGGGTGTTGACGTGTTAGCCATTATGAATGTAGAGAAAGCTAAGCTAAATGCACTTTCATTGCCTAACTAAAAGATTACAATATGCAAGATTTTGAGGCAACTCAGGCCCCATCTTCAGGCAAGATTTTTACATATATACACACAAGGGATGTTCAATAATTTATCTACCTGAGTATGAGAAAGTAGCATGCATGTTGAAACAAATATTGAACTGTCGTGATATGTCTCAGGTTACTCATGCACAGTTGTGGCTCAGTGTGAGTCAACATTCCAAGAGACAAGTTGTCAGGAGAGTCCTGGAGCAAATCAGTAATCTTCATCACAACAATGCCAGTTCATGTCACATTAATCACAGGCTGCCATCTGAGGATCTGCCATCCACCCTACAGTCCTGACCTGGCTCCCTTAGATTAATTTCTGTTCTGAGTTTTGAAAAAATCTCTCCGTGGACAGCGGTTTTCAAGTGATGAAGAAGTCAAAGGCTAGGTTGTAAGTCAAAGAAGTTTTTTTTTTTCAAAGGGATTACATTGCAGGGGACTATCAGGGACTATATTGAAAAATAAAACAAAAGTTTTGAAAACTCTTTTCTTTTGCACTGAGATAAATTATTTAAGGCCTTTGTGTGTATATATATATATAACATAGAATGTCTTACAATAGTTTTTTATTCCTAAGCTTTTGACCAGGAGCCTCTAATGAAAATGCCATTAACATACACTTGGATTTGAACTCAGTATAGCAGGCTTAAAACACTTTAACACCATCAACACACCTCATTTTCCCCATTAGAGACCAAAATTCCCTCACTTGCTATTATTGCCATTTATTCCTGTATGTCTAATCATTTCCTCTGTGATGACACCTGGTAGTTATA
>NC_053155.1:20588832-20619529 GCF_016835505.1 Polypterus senegalus
CGATGCTAATTCAAATACAGATAACAAGAAAAAAGAACAAGTACAACAAAATAACTTTTCCAAGCGCACTTCCAAACACCCAGCTACTTTTGCTCTTGTGCGGGCGAAAAAAAAGCAAAAAAAAAAAACCCTTCTAAAGGGAAAAAAAACTTTAAAAATTCCCACACGGTTCCTTAGCGACAACCAAAACCCAAGTTTTTAAGAGCAAAATGTATTTTTTTTATTTAAATCTCACGCCACAGAACAAACCAACAACTCTCAACAGACTCTCGCTTTTGCAAAGCACACGTCAGCACAAAGCACACGTGACTCTCTCTTTAGCACGACGGTGACCCAAATCATACGGCCAAGACAGTGCCAAAGTGGCTTCAGGCCAAGACTGACTGTCCTTGAGGAGCCCAGCTAAAGCCCTTATTAAAACCCAGGAAACATCTGTGGAGAGACCTGAAGATGGCAGCTTACAGATGCTTATCATCCAGTCTAACGGAGCTGGAGAGAATCTGCCAGGATGAATGGCATAAACTTTAAGAGGTGTAACCAAGAAGACTTCAAAGCTGGAATTGCTGGCAAAGGGACTTTTTCAAAGCACTGAATTAAATGTCTGAAAGTGACAATTCAGCAAATGCAAGTTTTCACTTTGTCATTATGAGTGACGGAGAGTAAATTAATGGGCAAAATGCCAAATGTATCCATTTAAAAATGAAATCTACAATGCAATAAAGCAGGCTGAAATAATGGGATCTAAAACCGCCTGAATCCACAAAGAGGATGTGCCAACCCAACACACAAAGTTTAGGACCAAGGACTCTCAGATACTCTTCCATCCCCTATTCCATGCTGTGATGATACAGAAGCTGTCACTCGGTGTAACCCCCAGGTGAATTTCTGAAACACTATACAGTGAATGACTAACTGTAGGAACGACGAGACTTTACAGTCCTCTGTAGATTTTGGGGGGATATGTTATTGTAATTTTAAACAAAGCTCAGTTCCTCAGGAACCTCCTAAATGTGGTAACACTGTCATCGCTTCCCTTTGCTGTCTCATCTCAATCAACGCCTGCTGCAAACCTCTTGAATCCCTGAGTGTATTCCTTTAATCGCCTGCCATCTGTTTTATCTTTATTGAAAGGGGCGTAGACCCCCAGAGACTGCTACATATTACTCCTGCAGCACTGAACAGCTGCTTAACAGACTTAATAAATGTGGGCATCTCAGGAAGAAGGAGTTGAGTTTCATAGGGGAGGGAATCTACGGCGCACCTTCGTTCATAGAGACAAAGACACCAGAGGTGGTCCTTCAGAGCGATGTCTTAGGGCAGTGATGGCGAACCTTTTAGGGACTGAGTGCCCAAACTGCAACCCAAAACCCAGCATGTTAATTTAACCTGAATACTGAGGTTTTAGTTTAGATAAAACAACTCATACTGTATATTAACATCTTTTGTCTTAAAAGAAAAGCACAATAACAGAGCTTTCAATGATACAAACAACTTTTTATTGAGAGGTAAAAGTTTGCATTTGGTATCCTTTTGATCAATTAATGTGATGTTTGCTGTTGTATGCATACTGATAATTTGTCTAACTTTGGCTCATACTTTGTAAGTTTGAGAACAACACATTCATCACTCAGGTCATCTGTTAGTCTGTTCCTGGTGTCAGATTTGATGTAATTCAAAGCTGAAAACAGCTGCCCACAAGCATAAGATGATCCAAACCAAGTAAGGAAAGCAATCTTTTATTGACTTAAAATTATTTGGCAGTGAGAATTCCACACTTTAAGGATTTCATTCTCAGAACTAACTGTGCTGTCCTTTGTCATACCTTCTATCTTCTCAAGTGTTTCACTTGGTCTTCTCCATTAACCTCCATTCCCATTTTATTTTACTATTCTATATTATGTAATTACAGGGACGTGGATCCAGGGTGGCGATTAGTAGCTCCCAGCAACAATTACAGGTGCCTGGCGACTCCCCACCTGTGCACTTAGGTTAGGACCATGCACATCATGAAGCTCCCGGGAACCGCTCCGGCCTCACTACCACGCCTCCCTCTAAGCCACGAGTGTGGCATTTATCTATTAAAACTGGCATTTTCAACTTTGAGCTGTGGATCCGCTATACCACATCCCCTCCAATCCCATCATGGGAATCACCTTCATACAGACTCAACAGGCTGCCGTCCGCTGGGACCTCACGCCACATGTGAGCCGCCCACACAGATAGGGGAGGGAGGAAGTGCTCCCATAGGCTGCTGGGCAGAGGGGCAGGTGATGTGAGAAATGTCCTCAGGGTAGCTGGAATTAGGGGAGGGGAGCAGCCTGGCCCGTCCCTCCTGGTTTTCTAGTAACGTAACTCTGTGCTGGGGTGGCGGCACATGTGCCCACAGACAGGGCTCTGAGTGCCCACTCTGGCACGCGTGTCATATGTTCACCACCACTGTCTTAGGGGACCCATTTTTCAATCCTTAAAGAACCATCCACATGAAGGTGAAGATCTGTAACAGGGTCCATAAATAGATCATAGCTGATGTATAAAATACCACTGGTTCTTGGTATTGAAAGGTCTCTTGCTGCATACAACACCACAGATGAGTTCAGGTTTTCTTGATCTGTCCAGTGTCCTGTTAGGTAGCCACATATTAGGGATCTTTGCAAAGCAAATCAAATGTTGTCAAGCAATTGTTCTACTAGGAACCAAACACCACCGAAAAGTGCCAAGGTGGATAGACAGGCATCCTGTCCATGTCAGTTGATAATGCTTTTCGTGGCGGAAAACCCTAGTGGATGGACAAGTAACAAAAATTTCTCCTCCAGTAAAATAGATGGCAGTGTTCCTCTGGCATGGACCCAGTATGGACACCCACAGGGATCCATGGGATTTGTAGTTCTGAGGAACAACCCTGTGCTGCTAGAGAACACTGCAGGGAGAAGACATTCACATGACTCAGAAAAGCATCCACCATTCAGAGTTATGGCACCGCAAGTACTCCTGGGATCAAACATACAGTAAAAGGAAGCCGTCCAGACTCGGGACTTGAGTCAGAGTCTGGAGGTAGAAGGAGACACTCAACTGGAGGACTGGAAGGAGGGAAAGGTACGTTGCATAATTGGTGGCTATAAAAGCAGATCTTGTCCATGTGTAAAGTTACTGTGTTAATAAACATAAAACATTGATTTGAACCTGGGACTTTGTTTGCTGTGTTGGTGTCTCGGATTTTGGGTTCGGTGGTGCCCCTACAGAATACAAAATTGCATTGCTTCTTGTTGTCGCCAAGAGCATTAATCACAATCTAGTTGAACAGGAAAATGAATGTATTCTTTCTTTCTTTCTTTCTTTCTTTCTTTCTTATTCACAGAAGTTGGGGGCATTATGGCTTGGGCATGTATGGCTGCCACAGATACTGGCACACTTCTCTTCATTTTAGATGGACCTGCTGATGGCAGTTGCTCAGTGAATTCCGAGGTGTATAGAAACATCAGATTTGCTCAAGTTCAAGTACATGTCTACAAATTCATTTAAACGGTGCTTCATCCTACAACAAGATGACATATTCCAAATATTCCTGTAAGACAACACAGGAGTTTTTACAAGCTAAGAAAATGGAAAATTTTAAATGGCCAAGTCAGTCACTCGATTTCAGTCAAATTGAGCAGGCTTTCCATATGCTGAACAGATAATTTAGGGAATAAGCCCTCCGAAACAAGCAGGAGCTGAAGATGGCCGTTAGAGGCTATCACTAGAGAAGGTCCTCAGCACCAGGTGATGTCCATGAATCACAGAAATCATAAAAAGTCGCTAACCTGCAAAAAAAGAACAGGAACTACTAAGGAGATACTGAGCAACTTGGAAATTGCAGAGAGAGAAGTGTTGCTTGAATTAAACTGGCAGAAATGGAACAAATCAACAGATAACATTTATTCTTGTGATCAAAATTTAACATCTTATTAAAGGAAGAAACATCCTCTAACAGAACAATTCAGTAATCAGGCAGGAGAAAAGCTGTGCATTGTATCTTTTAATTACTCCTTGGCAAAATACCTTGGAGGGAGCATTCATCAAGATGAGTCTGTTACAGCATAGTCAGCATGGTCAGAGAAAACAAAGAAGAGAGGTTCATTTTATAAACTATTGAATTTACATGCAGTGTCAATCAATGCATATATTTTACTCTGGTTGGTTCATTGGTTTACACCCAATTACTTATATAAAATAAAAAGTCTGTTGTATTATATTCTGGTTCTTCTTATATCTTTGAGTTGTGCCACCTCCCTTGAAATTTCCGTGTATATAACAGCTGTCCATTCATGTTGCTGATTTCTTAGTCATCCTTCAGTACATTTTGTATGTTACATCAACCTTTCTTCTGGTACATTCTTTATTTACTTGACCATCTCAGTATTTTTCCTAAACCAGATCTTAATTTTAAGTCTACATTTTGTTGTTCACTTGATCTTTATCTCGTATCCGACATTTATTAACCCTTTATGCTATTTCTTAGAGATGAATGCTATGTTACCCTAAAATTATTCCTCCACATTATCGATTGCTTAAATACAAATATAAACCCTTGATGCGTATTGTAGAAAGTTGCCCAGCACTGAGGATATTCCTAAAGACTGGATATTGGCAAATATTATAAAGTTATATGAAAAGTCTGATCAGGCTGCTACATGTAACTATAGGCCAGTAAAGCTTCACCTATATCACAAATAATTTAACATGGTGTTTAAAGATTTCTGATACTCTAAATATACATTAGATTCAGAAAGTATTCCGACCCCTTCACTTTCTGCATACTGTAACATATGCTGATTTAATTTGAAATTGGATACATTTTTTGTACATCAATCTGCACTTAACAACTCATAATGACAAAGTGAAAACATGTTTTCAGAAAGGTTTGCATATTTAGTTAAAATTAAAAACTGAAATTTCCCATTTCTTTAAGTATTCAGACTCTGCTGTGGCAATCCAAATTGTGCTTAGGTGCATCCTGTTTGCTTTAGTTCTCTGTGAGATGTGACTAGAACTTCACTGGACACCACTTATGGAAAACTGAATTTCTTGGCCAACAATTCACAATGTAATCCCGGGATAAAAATCAAGCTATGAACTCCAAGGAAATCTTAGCAGACTTGTGCAATCAGATTGTGGTGAGGCATAGATCAGGGCAAGGGGACACAACGACTTGTAAAACTTTGAGTTTTCTGAGCAGCCTTAAGAAATGAGAAATGGATGAAGTCTGAAAGCATCAGGATCTTCCTAGAGTAGTTCGACAGGGCAAACTAAGTAACCAGGCAAGAAGGGCATGGATCGGGTAGATGACCAAGATCCCAATGGTCCCTCTAATAGAGCTTCAGAGGCCCTTTGATTAGATAGAAAAACCTCTTGGAAGGACTACCATCTCATCAACCTTGGGAAAGGCAGTCAAAGAGAGATCACTTTCCAGGTAGGCTGGGTGTGCAGTGGGTGTCAAAAGTGAGGGGGGGTCAATACAATACAATACAATACACAGAACAGAACACAAGTCATCCTCAATACAATATAATAATGCAATAGAAATATTACAAGTAAAGAGCAGAATTCAACAGTAGATGATATCAAATAACATGATTTGGATTTGTTCAGAGTCCTGGAGACCTCAGCCATATAGCTGTCTCCCTGTATTGGCCATTCCACAGCTTAGACAGCGCTGGGCCAGACAATCCAATGAAAGGACTCCTCTACTCCACGATTCCTGCAATCCTCCATCAGAGATGACTTTACCTTAAGCAGGCAAAATAACCTGGCAGGTGGGTCATGGCACCAAGTTCTACATTTGAGAATCGAGAAAAGAAATTGAATAGGTGAGGGTTAGTAACAAATTCTAACTATCATGTTACTTATGTTTTAGTGCTACTTACTAACAATAGAGATGCAGTCTGTGCAGTTAATCAGCAGCTCTAGTCAGGGTGTGCTAAACTGAAGTAGTGAGTCTTCAGTCAGGATTTAAAAGCTGAGACCAAAGGGGCATCTCTTATACTAGCAGGTGGGCCAGTCTACAGTTTACAGGCCTGTAACTAAAGGCTCGACCTCCCACTGTTATTTTATTAATTCTTGGAATCATAAGCAGACCGGCGTCTTGAGATCTTAATGTGCACTCTAGTTTGTAATTCATGATAAGTTCAGATAAGTTAGCTGGACCTTGTCCACTTAAGGCTTTAGATTTTAAAAGGAGGATTTTGAAATCTGCCCTAAACGTATATGTTGTATGAATGTTCTCTTAATGTCCCCTAAGAGTTTTTGCATTAGTATACAATCTGTGATGGATAGCTTTCTGGTGGGTTTGTCAGTAACAATATCAGCTGTTGTGGTGTCCACAGTTCTAGGGTGAGCCTCGTTGAATTTTGTTATCTGCATGTGGATTACATGAGTTGTTGTTGGTGTTTTCTGTTTGGCTTGGCAGAAAGGTCCTATTTTAATTCTTTGATTCTTATTTGTGGGATGAATTGTGATTACGTGTGAGGATGGGTTGTCACTGATCTGCGATTCTTTGATCTCTGATTTGAGTGCTCAGGTATTATTATTATTATTATTATCTCCTAAACATGATGAAGCAGCGCTACATACCTCACCTAGCGGGAGCTAACTCCTGCCCCTTGTGTAAGATAGTTGGCATATCCCTTTCTTCGGATGCCATTATCTCTCAGGCAGAGCCTTGCAGCTTATAGGCCATTGGAACATCGTAGGGATTTCAAGCAGGCACCCATACTCATGAGTGTTTCATTGACTAGCCTACAACACCTCAGCGGGATTTGAGAGCTGAACCACCATACAAATCTGAACACTTCTATCCCTTAGGTGTGTCCCTTCTTCTCCTCCACCAGCCAGGTTTTACCAAAGCCAAAGCCTCCTCTCCACTTTCCTCCCAGGGTACTGTTAACTGCACCAGGCCCACTTGCTTTGGTGCTCTTGACCAAAAAAGATTAGATCAGGCTGGAAGCTTGTGCTGGTGATCTTTGCTGGAAATTTCAGTTGTCTACCAAGATCCACTCTCTGTAGCCCCAGCCTCTCTTCTTGCTTTCTCCTCTGGTGTGAGGGAGTGGATGAAACAGTTGTCTCTAGCCTTCTCCTCCAGACCCTCGGGCAGCTGGGCCAGTACCTGATCATGGCACCAGTCTTGTTTGTCATGATGAAAAGATGTGCTCCAGATTGGCTGGTCTTGCACACCAAGCACAGCAGATCAGCAGAGTTCTCTGCTGGTCTACACCCTTGAAGGTCTGTTGGTGTTGGTAAGACATTGTAAACTGAGCACAGTAAATATCTGATCCTATGCCCTTTCAGAATGCCAATGTATTTCCAACACCAATTCCCCCCAACGTGTCCAGTTTCCCTGCTGTCTCATGACTACAACCTTGGCTTGTCTATTCTACTGCCATGCTACAGCACTTAAGCACTTTTCCACAGTAAAACTTAGGCCAGGCCTCCCCTGGTTTGCAGTCCCCATTGCCAGCTGACCAGTTACATCAGGTCTTGATGCTGACATCTGCCAGCCATACTCTCTCAACTCCACTGCCCCCAGCATCAGGGCCTAGCACACCTTAGCTGCCTTGTACTCCTCCACTACTACTGTAAAGTCGTCGGCAGCTACTACTTGCATCCTGTGCTGTACAGGCTGATTGAGATGGACATTTATTAATGAAACAAATCAAAAAAGAAATCTTCATAGATTAAACTCGTAAAATGAAAAGAAAATGAAGTAGGCTGCACTATTAAATGGCACCCAACCCTTATTTTGTGCAGCATGAAAATAATGACATAGATATCATAAAATGAGTACAGATAAAATGTAAATACTTGAGGAGAATAAAAAGAGAAATGGGAAACATATTTATGAGCTATGTTTTACATTTGCAAGAGAAAAGCACCTTCCAGTATTCTGACTGCATCTTAAACCCCTTGATAATCTGCCTTTTGTTTCCTGGAGCTGATTTCAAAATTCATTAGTGATCAATTAAACGATTGTTGCATTATCAAATAAATGAGTCCCGCATGGACCCTCAATGCGCATAAATTCCAGCTACTCTTAGTAAGGACCCCTATTGGGAGCCTCTACTTGGAAGACCGCAGGTGCTGGTGAGTACACAGCTACACATTTCTGACATACACACTGTTGTCATCACCGTTAATTTTGTCAGTGCCTTGGATTGTTTTGCTCTGCGTTATAGTTGAAAAGTTTTAGAGCAAATTCCAAACCATTAAATTCCTACTTATTGACATATTGCTAGTCTAGGTGTAAAGCTGCTATTTTAATATATTTAAATGATTTGTACAGGAATATAAGTAACAAGTTGGTTAAGTGTTCAGGTGATAGCAGATAATTTGGCATCCGTTATATCATCACAGAAGGACTTGGATAGCATACAGGCTTGGGCAGATTTGTGACAGATGAAATTTAACATCAGTTTAATGTAAAGTATTACACATAGGAAGTAAAAATGTGAGGTTTGGATACACAACGGGAGGTCTGAAAATTGAGAGTCCACCTTATGAGAAGGATTTAGGAGTCATAGTGGACTCTAAGCTATCGACTTCCCAAAAGTGTTCAGAAGTCATTAAGAAGGCTAGCAGAATGTAATTTTATATAGCGCCTTGATGTGTGAGTACAAGTCACAAGAGGTTCTGCTCAAGCTTTATAACACACTGGTGAGGCCTCATCTGGATTGCTGGGTACACTTTGGGTCTCCAGGCTACAAAAAGGACATGGCAGTGCTAGAAATGTTCCAGAGAAGAGCGACTAGGATGATTGAGGGGCTACAGGGGTTGAGTTATGAAGAAAGATTAAAAGAGCTGAGCCTTTACAGTTTAAACAAAAGAAGATTAAGAGGAGACATGATTGAAGTGTTTAAAATTATGAAGGGAATTAGTCCAGTGGATCGAGACGGTTATTTTAAAATGAGTTCATCAAGAACACGGGACACAATTGGAAACTTTTAAGGGTACCTGCCTGAAGAAGGGGCCTGAGCTGCCTGTCATCTGTTCAGTTAGTCAATAAAAGGTGCCATTTTGCTTCACCTCTCATTACACAAATGTAAGAGTTTTTCTTCACATGAAGAGCTGTAAACACATGAAGTTACCTACTTGTGTAGTAGACAGTAGGACCTTAGGGACTTTCAAAACTCAACTTTATGTAGTTTTGGACGAATAAAATGGACAAGATTGACAAGCATTTTCTAATGTGACAGCTGACAACCAATAAGCACTCAGCCTGAAATATAATAAATATTGTATAATTCAGCTATAGGGGATAAGGTGTTTGGGATCTGGAACAGAAGAGAGGCACATTTGTTTGATGTTGTATGTTGTATGTACCACAACTGAATAGAAAAAAGAAAAAAGGCTGAGCCTGCAGCTAAACCTGCCATCCTGTAAAAGTATTTCTACAGCACTTACTTTGTCTGGCAGCACATTGGTGTCTCTCAGGAGAAGGACTGAAGTTACAATACTTTAAAAATATATCACTCTGCTAAAGCTGTTACAGAATCACATAATTTGTCACTCCCTGCCATTACTTAGTGTCACATAGATAGATAGATAGATAGATAGATAGATAGATAGATAGATAGATAGATAGATAGATAGATAGATAGATAGATAGATAGATATGAAAGGCACTATATTAGATAGATAGATAGATAGATAGATAGATAGATAGATAGATAGATAGATAGATAGATAGATAGATAGATAGATAGATAGATAGATAGATAGACCAATCTTTATTTGTCTCCAGAGGAAAAACACATTTTACAGAAGCCCTTTAAATAAATAAATACATAAACAGTTAAACTCTTATATATACGTATATTCACACTTTTTCTTCTGTTTAAGAGAGCCCAGGATTTAATTAATGTGGAAATGCCTAGTAGGTGTGTGTTTCCTGCAGAGGCATTAGCTCTCTTGGAAATGTGTTCTTTTAATATTGTGGCTTATTAAATAATTAAAACAATATCATAATATACCAGAAAAGGCGATATCCCTCCCATAGTGATTACGGCGGTACAAGAATCACATGAGACAAAATATCTTTTAGCTTACATTTACTGACGTTTTACGCAGTTACAGACGGGAGGCATATGGACAGACTTTTCCAGGTGGGAATCTGGATCAACACAGTCAGCCATTTTCTCCGTCCCTACGCTGGGAGGTTTTCCAACACCTTGTGTCGGCACAGCCTCGAAGGGTCTGGCCACTGTCCAGACCTTTTATATGGTTCTTGCTTCATTTGCTGGTCTTCTCCGTCTCCAAACAAGGGCTGAATTCCTCTCCCACAAAATACAGAAATATCATAGTGCTTACATGTCGATTCTCATTCTCCCAAGAAGGAAAGAAGGTTTGTGCTGATAGAGGACAGAAATACCCTAACCTGTGTTTAAGCTGACTATACAAGCCTCCAGTTGTCTTTGGCTATCTAATCCAATGCTTGGTCAGCAATTCTAACTGCTGAGCCGTGTGCCACAGTTAACATGCACATGTGAATAAAACTCATAACAGTACTGTCCAGATACAGTGACATAAAGAAACATGTAGTATTACAAGCCACCCTTTGTCACTGGATCTGTGACAAAAAACAATATTTGAAAGTCATATCCACAAAACAAAAGGTACTTGATCCCCCATCACAGTGTCAATATTTCAAGTCATTTGGGACATGTGAGATGTAGTATCACTATAGCTTCTGTACCATTCATCTAAAACCAGCGTAAACATGGACAAACAGTTACATTTAACATGCTGTTATCAAGTAGTGATATCTCATCAATGGTGTTAGTGGAGATTTTTGCCCTGTTATTTCTTACATAGTCTGTGTTGTGTCTACATATTACTGAATTCATGCAGTGGGTGTCATAGCATCAGATTATATTACAATCCTATATAGCATCTTGATGGATTACTATTCTTTGGCACTCCTATCATTTCTAGCTTCAATATGTTGCTAGATGTGCCCACCCTTTGATGTCTGATCCCTTTATGAGTTACAATAGTTGTAACATAACTCAGATGCTATTCTAGCTTCATTGCTATGATTATTAATTGTTCTTAACTAGTATTATTGCATAATTGTTCATTCACTATCTGTTATCCTCCCCAACTTCACTATCAGATGTTCTATTCCAAGTTAACAATTTACAAGTTCACATCATTGATAAATCATGCATATCCTCATACCTTTGAGCCCTTCTTATAATAGTTTCAAGTATATTCCTAGACTTGCTATATATATATATGCCTTGTCCAACCCAGTGGTTTGTTAACAAAGTCTCTTTCTTGGTGGCTTTGCAGATTGGTAACTTTGCAGATCCGTCTGAACAAAGTGTGACTGCTTCAAGGCACTAAAGTTTGTTGTTACTGGAACAGAAAGTAAACAGTCCTTTTATCATTAGGGAGCTCATAAGATGAACACATGGTGACTGTCCCTTTTAGCAGAGGTTCACTTCCCTCTAAGCTTGCACTGTATTCAGTGGTCATTCATGGGAGCCTTCAACAGCTGTCACATCACCTCAGTGGCTACAGCCTGTCTCTGCCACAGTCCATAAAACTTGTCTTAGTTCATGGCATCAAATCTGAGTAGCTGGACTTGCAATCTTTCTTTAGTTCTTTACTCCGTTCCCTCTGGAAAGCAAGTGTTTCTTCACCAGCTATTCTCAGGTATGTGCAACATATTAAAAGTCATTAGCGCAGTACAGTCTCTGTAAATCTTCGTTTGTGTATACACCACCTGTTACTTCATTCATGAAACTTTACCACTGAATGGAGAGGCTTTAACCACTAAATTTAGTGGCTAAACTTAATTAAGCTACTTGCTATGCTAAACTAGAAGAAGGGTGGAAGGTAGAGCAAATACATAACATAAAGCAATTATTTCCCAATCATATGTATCATACAAATGCAGCATTATAAATGACAATTCTAGACCCGCAGTTCAGTCTCATAAAATAACAGCAAGAAATAGAGTAATACATTTAAACTATGCTAGTGACAATGTTTCTTCAGTAGGATCATCATACATTACACAAAATTCACACATTGCCTACATTATAACAGGATGTTACATATTTGAATTTAAGTGTTAAACAAAAATATCTTATAACATCCATATCATATAGCTCATCTTATTAAAAGACAAAATCTGTAAGATTTTATAACAGTTCATATAGACTAATGCTTCTAATGTATAACTGCATAATCCATTTAGCTGTGTGCATTATCACTGAGCATTAACTTAATACATTGATGCAATAACAACTCTTCTTAAAATTAATCACTTACAGAAACAAATCAATACATGTATGTCATTTCTAATACATTTTGTAATTACTGAAGTGATAATAATAATCATTTGTCATACATCAAAATATGTAAACCCTCTATACTGCTTTTTCAAA
Organism: Polypterus senegalus; assembly: GCF_016835505.1. Classification (NCBI taxonomy): domain Eukaryota; kingdom Metazoa; phylum Chordata; class Cladistia; order Polypteriformes; family Polypteridae; genus Polypterus; species Polypterus senegalus. Next base: position 20,601,258 of record NC_053155.1, read on the forward strand.
GAACGAAATCAGTCTAGTGTTCATTTGTTTGCATTTTTCATTAAAACATTTTAACACTTGCACTAAATCAGCATGCAAGAAAATTATTCTAATAGCTGCTTATTCATTAATTTATGATTGATAAATATTCACTATCCTTCGATTAGATTATTTCTAATTGCTCTGCCCAAACTTGCTATTAAGCTATTTTTTTGCAACTTGTATAGAAACATAGTTTGTGTTTTCATCCGTTGGTCAGTGGATTTGCTGAATCTGGAGAAAAAGAACATCTATAGATTTTAAATGCAACTTTTATGCTTATAACACTTTTCATGAAATTCAGATTTGAAAATTCTTCTCTTTAACTGACCATGTTACAAGCTATTCTGAGTTCGTCGAGGTCAATAAGTCATGGCGTTATTTAAACTCTGCATCTGTTTGCAGGCTTCAAAGACACAGACCAGGCACAGATTGTGTTATCAATCACCAGTCATGATCACTATTGATATTCACATGTATTACATTTAACTTTGAATATTATTATATGGGACGTCTCCCATTTCTACAGTTTATTTAACATTCTTAGTCAGCTGACGAACATAGAAAGACAGACGTACAAATGACATAAACACGCATCTGCCACCCCAGACTCTGAATAAAAATAATTTATTCGTCTTTTATTTTCTTTTCTAGATTCTAAACTCTGCTTCATGTCCAAGTAGAATTACTTAGCTAAAGCAGAAATTCGTTCACTAGAGAACAGACAATCAACCTTCACTCGTTTCAGTCATTTCTACACACAGTATTTGGCAATTGCTTCATTCTTTCACATATATTCACGTTCTCCTTTACAACAATACTTCATTCACGGAATAAAGTTCTCGATTTCTAGCACACGTGCTATAAACTCACTCGAGGTTGTGCTTTTTTTGTTTATCTATAGGGTTTCACCATGCAACATACTTAAGCACGTCTTTTCCTTCATGCTTATTATTAATCAAACAACATCTCAGGCCGCAAGCTGATATTACTGAAAATATTAGGAATGCTTCTTACCTCAGTTTCATACGCGCTATTTTCCAGATCATGGAATTTTCGTGGTGAACATCACGGTCCAGCGCAACAAGGGCAACGTATTACCCGTTGGCGATCCGTAAAATTCAGCGGCAACAAGAAAATCCACGGCGAGGAAATCACGCAGCACAATTCCACAACAAGAAAGTGTTCCCAGAAAAAGTTATGCGGTCACAAAGAATATTCTGACTTAACAAGGAAAACATACATGCTTGAACCTTTATCTCATATCACCGGCAAGTGTGCTAACCACTGCGCCACCATACATTCCCTTAAGAGTTCCCAAAATACATAACCTCCATTCATGCACAATCGGGCACATGCTACATATCCGTGAGAACTTGTCTCCTTATTATTTAGTATTATTAAAAGAGTATTTTTCCTTTAAACTTGATCAGGGTTTAAAAGAAAAAATGTTTTGCACGTTTATAAGTTTTAAACAAAAGTGGAGACATTCTTTTTTGATTTGCTTTAAACCAATTGTTCTTATGAGAAACTGCCTCATGTTTGTAACTTCATACTTATTTAAATAATCCCTTCTTAAAACAAAGTTTGGCCAGTACTTACCAGAAGGTACAAAGGCATGTTTCTTATTGTAAGTTTCATCCCCAAATGTATTTATTCTTTTTCCACTTTGTTGTTAGAGCTCTTTTGCATTTTAGCACTATATGTGTACACCGTTTTACAAATTCTTTTTAAACATTAGCTTATAACGTAGGTTCGTTATTTAAGCTATATTTAAAAGGCAATTTAATTATTTCTGTGTGTTTAAACACACGGCAATTTCTTAAAAGTACCAAAATAGATGGGGTTCGCCAAAACCTTTAACCTTTACCCTTGTAGGTAGACTGATAGAAACAGCTGGCGTCTTTTAGACTGCTTGTAACACGTGGACGAAGCTTGTATTTTTGCATCGAGCTGCTTGGATGCCATTAAAGATTTCTACAAATTATTTTAGCGATCCGATTGAGGCGTTATGGATTCTATCGCTGTTGCTTTGATTTCATCTTTAAGTTTTTCAGCTCCGCTGGATTACCGCATAAGCGGCAAGGTGAGTGCATTGCCTGCATGTCTTGTCTGCCTGCAACTAATATACAATAACGCCGTTCTTTATAGCTTTCAATATTGTTTTCTAAAGCCTAGCGATGTAATTTATTTTAAATACGTGTTCCCCAACACGGCATTTACTTTTCTAGGTAGATTTTGGGCTTCGTACGGCCATTAATTAATCTGTGCTGCCCTGTGAGTGCCGTTTCATTTTACTGGACAGCCAGTCTCGTGCCATCAGTTTCAATCTTGTTGTATTCCATTTATTTTGTCCAATTTTAGTCCCACTTATGCGTTAAACTTAAAAGTCCAACCTTAAAAGTTCACTCATACCGTAGGTAGCAGGCGCTACCGATTCGCCGACAGATGTCGGGCTTTCTTTCCAGCCTCATGCACTGTGCCGAGTTTGACAAGTCCGCCTCTTGTCTTTTGATGGGATAAATTAATCAGGCCAGGCATGTTAAGGCAGTTTTTAATTCTCGGCCGGGAGTCCATGACAGTGCGGGCGACCTCCATTCAAAACCGAGCCTCCCATTCATCAGTGTAAGCATATTTTTAATATATATATAAAATATTATAATTAATATATAATAATATAATTATTAATGTAGCCACAATCCTGCCGACTACGCCATTATGTTTCCTGCAGAGGCATTAGCTCTCTTGGAAATGTGTTCTTTTAATATTGTGGCTTATTAAATAATTAAAACAATATCATAATATACCAGAAAAGGCGATATCCCTCCCATAGTGATTACGGTACAAGAATCACATGAGACAAAATATCTTTTAGCTTACATTTACTGGCGTTTTCGCAGTTACAGACGGGGAGGCATATGGACAGACTTTTCCAGGTGGGAATCTGGATCAACACAGTCAGCCATTTTCTCCGTCCCTACGCTGGGAGGTTTTCCAACACCTCGTGTGTCGGCACAGCCTCGAAGGGTCTGGCCACTGTCCAGACCTTTTATATGGTTCTTGCTTCATTTGCTGGTCTTCTCCGTCTCCAAACAAGGGCTGAATTCCTCTCCCACAAAATACAGAAATATCATAGTGCTTACATGTCGATTCTCATTCTCCCAAGAAGGAAAGAAGGTTTGTGCTGATAGAGGACAGAAATACCCTAACCTGTGTTTAAGCTGACTATACAAGCCTCCAGTTGTCTTTGGCTATCTAATCCAATGCTTGGTCAGCAATTCTAACTGCTGAGCCCGTGTGTGCCACAGTTAACATGCACATGTGAATAAAACTCATAACAGTACTGTCCAGATACAGTGACATAAAGAAAAATGTAGTATTACAGTGTGTCAGTGTGAATTACGTCAACAACAATGATAATATTTAATTTCTACTGTATATTTTATATTTAAATATTAATTACATGTGTTTACAAACAATAACATACAAATTTAATTTACTGAGGATACAATATAAAATAATTCTCATTTTGTAAGTCTTTATTTGTTAAAATGGGAAATATCCATGACTAACTTGGTAACTTATGTTAAGGTCAGTTAGAGTGGATTCAGAACATATTCAGACCCCTTCACTTTCTGCATACTTTATTGTGTTGTAGATTTAATCTTAAATGGAGAAATTTCCCATTTTTGCCCTTCAATCTATGCTCAATTACCCATTATGACAAAGTCAAAGCATGTTTCCATTTATTAAAAATTAAAACTCAAACCTCCCAATTCATAGAAGTATTCAGTCCCTTAATTCATTACTTTGTTGAAGCCCCTTCAGCAGGATTTCCAGCTTCAAGCCTTCTTATGTTAAGTCTCTAAAAACTTTGCATGCCTGAATTTAGGCAGTTTATCCCATTTTTATCCTTTCAAGGTCCATGTGACACTTGAGTTGATGTCTTACACCCCAAAGATGAGGCTGAGTCTCAGTACTTTAGCAAAACCAGCTTTACTCCTCGAAACAGGAACAGCAAGGTTTTTTATTCTAGTGGGATCTACCACTCTTTTATACCGAGACACAGCACACACAGACAGGGTCGGGGCCAGGCCAGTGGCTAAGGTATAATGTTACCTCCATTACCCATCGGGTGACTGCACTTTGTGCGCTGCAGCGGTTAGCTTGTTGTTGCTTCTGTGGCTGCTGAACCTACAGTTACCTCGGTGAATGGGCAAGCAACACTCAATAGACACAGCAGTTGTGCTTCTGCATGTCATCCCATTAGAGAGGGTCTCAAAAGAGTTCAGAAGTCACACAGTACATTAGATTGGACAGAAAAACATCTGTAAACTGCTATCTTCAGGTCTCTCCACAGATGGGGTTTAAATAGGGGCTTTGGCTGTGCCACTCAAGGTCACTCAAAGACTTGTCCTAAAGCCACTTACTTCAGGTAAATGACATGTTGAAATGTGGACAATTAGGTGATAGACAGATAAGTGGTGGGTGATTAGGGGCCGGGGTGGTACGGTGGCGCAGTGATAGTGCTGCTGCCTCGCACTAAGGAGACCTGGGTTCACTTCCCGGGTCCTCCCTGTGTGGAGTTTGTATGTTCTCCCCGTGTCTGCGTGGGTTTCCTCCCACAGTCCAGGGACATACAGGTTAGGTGTATTGGCGATCCTAAATTGTCACTAGGTGTGTGGGTGTGTGTATGTGTGCCCTGCGGTGGGCTGGCGCCCTGCCTGCGGTTTGTTTCCTGCTCTGTGCCCTGTGTTGGCTGGGATTGGCTCAGTCAGCAGCTGCTCTCTAAAACACACGTAGCTCTGATCTCTCTCTCAAAAATGTCACACATTACCCCTTAACAATCCGTACATGACAATGTCTGCTGAAAAAACAGGTATCATTAGCTAAGCAGAGGTGAGGTATGCTCCAACATGTGGCGAGAGGTAGAGCGACTCGAACGGAGACTGGCACATAAGTGAGGAAGGCCCCGCTTCCCCTCACCCCACTCTATCGGATTTGCACAAATAAATCGGTACCACAAGCGAACTATGATACTTAGTGCAATTAAAGAAATTGTAAAATCATGCGGAATGTTCAAGCAAATTATAGAAAAAAAATCCGATCTAAATCCGTTAAGTAGTTCTCTAGTGAAAAGCGGACAGACATTGGATTTTATACATACTAGCTGTCTACCTGCGGCTTCGCTCACGTAGTAGTGAAACAGGACAAACCTTAAAATCAATAAAACATTTAAAATTATATAATTTAAGAATTTATATTAATAGCTTTTGAATCTGAGGGCCTCTTGATATGCAATATTTTAGTTTTTTCTATCAGGGCTGAGAATGTAGCTGTGATCTCTTTGTCAAAAATGTAAAAAGTTGGGAAGGTATTTCTGGCCAACAGGAAGGTAGGTACATTCCAAAGTGAAACGTTGCCACTGTATCTGATCGTGTTCAGCTCTGGTAGGAGAGCGTCCCCTATGTGTGGAGAAGAGCACGTGGTCATGATATCACTGACAATCAGCAGCTGCCCTCTAAACCACACGTAGCTCTGATCTCTCTCTCTCAAAAACGTCAAACATTTCTCCTTAACAATCTCTAGATGATAATGTCTGCTGAACAAACAGGTATCGCCAGGCAAGGTGCACTCCAAGACATGGCGAGAGGTAGAGCAACTCGAATGGAGACTGGCACATGAGTGAGGTTATAACCCATCCCGTGCCCCCCCCAGCCCACTCTGTCGGATTCGCACAAATAAATCAGAACCACAAGCAAACCATGATACTTAGTGCGATGAGAGAAGTCGTTAAATCAACCAGAATGTTCAAGCAAATTATAGAAAAAAAAAAAAAAATCTAAATCCGTTAAGTTGTTCTCTCGTGAAAAGCAGATGGATTTTATAGAGAGAGAGAGAGATTTTTAAATGTTTGCTTTCATTTTGTTCATTTATTTCTTTTTTGCTTTTCCCAGGTATATCACAATGTGAATTTCAATTATATGCATGCATTTTTTTTCTTTTTGCTTTCCCAGAAGCATATCAAAACGTGAAGACCCCTTGTGTCCAGAATGAATCAAAGTAATCATATTCATCATAGTTGGCCTCCCAGGAATTCAAGACAGATGCAGCAAAAATGTTCTTTTTAGTGCCCTGCTGTTGCTTTACCTTTGTATCATTCTCGGTAATCTTCTCATTATGTTTGCTTTTCTGACCGACTACACCATGCACACCCCCATGTTCTCGCTGATTTTTAGCCTTGCTTTTTTAGATCTGATGAGCTCCACCACCACGGTTCCTAAGTTCCTGGCTGTTCTCATCTCAGACTCCGGTGTGATTTCCATCACCGCCTGTTTCACTCAGATGTTCTTTTATGGATTCCTGAAGGCAGCTGAAGCCTTCCTCCTTGGGGTTATGGCTTATGACCGCTACCTTGCCATCTGTAACCCACTACACTATTTCACAATTACATGCAGCAACCTGGTTTGGAAACTTGTCTTCTGCTGTTGGGCCTTGGCCTTCTGTATTGTTGTTGTTCCAATGACTGCAACCATCAGGCTGCCCTTCTGTGGGCCCAACAAACTAGTCCATTTTTTTTGTGACCATTCCACGGTGATAAAGTTAGCTTGTGGAGACCACCTCATCAGCACTTACACTGGCATTGGTGTAGGCCTCTGTATCATGATAACCCCTTCGTTTTACATTGTTTATTCCTATTTCAGGATTATTAAGTCCGTTTTTAAAATTAAGAGCTCTCATGGGCGACTAAAAGCCCTGTCTACTTGCAGCTCACACCTTCTGGTGCTTTCTGTTTTCTATCTGGTAGGTGCAGGGGTTTTCATTTCAAGCAGAATTCCATACAAGTCTGGAGATGTCCCCATCATGGCTGCATTCCTTCAGAATGTGACACCTCCTTTAATTAACCCGATAATTTACTGTCTGAAGGCGAAAGAGATGCAGGCCCACGTGCTGAAGCTGATTAAAAAGATAACTTAGAGAGAAAAACCATCACGTCTTACAAACTAAGGGTCAGATAATCTTGATTAGTTTAATAATTCTGCATATGTTTCAAGCACATACCGTGCATCTGGAAAGTATTCACAGCGCATCACTTTTTCCACATTTTGTTAAGTTACAGCCTTATTCCAAAATGGATTAAATTCATTTTTTTCCTCAGAATTCTACACACAACACCCCATAATGACAATGTGAAAAAAAGTTTACTTGAGGTTTTTGCAAATTTATTAAAAATAAAAAACTGAGAAATCACATGTACATAAGTATTCACAGCCTTTGCTCAATACTTTGTCGATGCACCTTTGGCAGCAATTACAGCCTCAAGTCTTTTGAATACGATGCCACAAGCTTGGCACACCTATCCTTGGCCAGTTTCAGCCCATTCCTCTTTGCAGCACCTCTCAAGCTCCATCAGGTTGGATGGGAAGCGTCAGTGCACAGCCATTTTAAGATCTTCAGAGATGTTCAATCGGATTAAGTCTAGGCTCTAGCTGGGTCACTCAAGGACATTCACAGAGAGACACTCCATTGATATCTTGGCAGTGTGCTTAGGGTCGTTGTCCTGCTGAAAGATGAACCGTCGCCCCAGTCTGAGGTCAAGAGAGCTCTGGAGCAGGTTTTCATCCAGGATGTCTCTGTACATTGCTGCAGTCATCTTTCCCTCTATCCTGACTAGTCTCCCAGTTCCTGCTGCTGAAAAACATCCCCACAGCATGATGCTGCCACCACCATGCTTCACTGTAGGGATGGTATTGGTTTGGTGATGGCGGTGCCTGGTTTCCTCCAAACGTGACGCATGGCATTCACACTAAAGAGTTTAATCTTTGTCTCATCAGACCAGAGAATTTTGTTTCTCATGGTCTGAGAGTCCTTCAGGTGCCTTTTGTCAAACTCCAGGCGGGCTGCCATGTGCCTTTTACTAAGGAGTGGCTTCGTCCTGGCCACTCTACCATACAGGCCTGATTGGTGGATTGCTGCAGAGATGGTTGTCCTTCTGAAAGGTTCTCCTCTCTCAACAGAGGATCTCTGGAGCTCTGACAGAGTGACCATCGGGTTCTTGGTCACCTCCCTGACTAAGGCCCTTCTCCCCCGATCGCTCAGTTTAGATGGCCGGCCAGTTCTAGGAAGAGTCCTGGTGGTTTCCAACTTCTTCCACTTACGGATGATGGAGGCCACTGTGCTCATTTGGACCTTCAAAGCAGCAGAACTTTTTTTGTAACCTTCCCCAGATTTGTGCCTCAAAACAATCCTGTCTTGGAGGTCTACAGACAATTCCTTTGACTTCATGCTTGGTTTGTGCTCTGACATGAACTGTCGACTGTGGGACCTTCTATAGACCGGTGTGTGCCTTTCTAAATCATGTCACATCAACTGAATTTACCACAGGTGGACTCCAATTAAGCTGCAGAAACATCTCAAGGATGACCAGGGGAAACAGGATGCACCGGAGCTCAATTTTGAGCTTCATGGCAAAGGCTGTGAATACTTATGTACATGTGATTTCTCAGTTTTTATTTTTAATAAATTTGCAAAAATCTCAAGTAAACTTTTTTTCACATTGCCATTATGGGGTGTTGAAATGTTGAAAATGAATTTAATCCATTTTGTAATAAGGCTGTAACATAAAATGTGGAAGAAGTGATGCGCTGTGAATACTTTCCAGATGCACTGTAAATAATACTACAAAAGTAAGCAGCTTTGAATCTGTGCTCAATAAAAACGACTAGTGAGCTTTGATATCAGGTGTAGTTTGCTCTTAAACACATCCACAAGCAATTGTAAGGTTTTCAGAAGCCAGAGGCTATCCCAGGAACATCAATCAGAAAGGTTGACCAGTCCAAGGTGGGACATCAGGGCAGTCAATTTACTCCAAACACCTTTGTATGGCTGGAAATGGAAGACCTGAACACAGGAGAACGTGCAAACTCCACCAGAACAGCGAGTGCTGTGGTGCTGTGAGTTTAGCTGTGAATCCTTTGTGCTGGTGTGCTACACGCTCATGAACAGAACACAAAGCAAATAAAAGTTTAACTACCCAAAGATATAAAAAGAGAAAAAATGTGTGAAATAAAAACACACAAACAACAACATCATTTATTTATGTAGCACATTTTTGTACAAATAATGTAGCTCAAAGTGCTTTACATGATAAAGAAAAGAGAAAAAAGACAAAGGAAGAATTAAAATAAGACAACATTAATTAACATATAATAAAAATAAGGTCTGATGATCAGGGAGGACAGAAAAAAAAAACAAAAAAAAAAACTGCAGCCGGCTGGAGAGAAAAAATAAAATCTGCAGGGGTTCCAGACCATGAGACTGCCCAGCCCCCTCTATGACCAGTGAGCTGGTAGCCATGTTACAAACGTCTATGATATTTGTGGAGGACCATCTGCTTGATGTGTATTGTGTTTATGTGGAGATGTGTCTCTGTTCAGGGTCTGCATTCTGATCTGCTAACTTTAAATTCTATGTAACAACAGAATATATTTTGATTAACAATAAGCAATGAACTAAGTTTCATGTATGTTAAATAGTTTCATGCTAGTTATTTTATTTTTTACCCAAATCTTTATCTTTTATAGGTACTTATTAAGTATATCATACCCATACAATATTTCAAGACAGTCATTAGTGTTATATGAAGGTGAGGTGACTTGTGATCTGTGTTTGTTAGCAGAGTATCATGGAGTTTAAAGATAGGCTCTTACTGATGACAATTAATGATCTGCAAAAGCAATAAAGCTGACAATATGTTTACCAGACATGACCTATCTGTGCTTTGCCATCACCTAAGCAGTTTGGAGTGAGTTTATGGTGTGGCCAAGAGGGTGTGACAGATAGGGGACGCTATCGCTCCCTTGAACCCCTGTCTACGACTCCAGACACCAGGTAAAAGTCCACAAATTGACTTTATTCAAATGCCACAGTGCACAAAACACCCTCTCCTCCACTATACTCGTTCAAATCACAAATAATCACTAAGAAACAATCCTCCACTCCCAGACGCGTTGCCACCCTTCCACCCAGCTCAGCTCCCCGTCTGGGAGCTCCCACAATCCTTTTAAATACCCTGACCCAGAAGCGTTCAAATCCCCAGTCCATGTGACTATCAATCACTTCAGATAAAGAGTCCTTTTCTTCACTCCGGAAGCACGTCATTCTACTTGTCCATGTGTGCATCCGGGGCATAGGGAAAATATCTGTTGTTCCTCCATGCAGCATCTCCTAGTGGCCCCCATGGCATCCAGCTGGGCTGCCTATAAAAACTACAATGTCCATAATGCCCTGTTGGTCTTCTGGGGACCTCCATACTACAAGGAGGGCTCCACCTGGTGGCTTGGGGTATTGATCGGGATAAATAGCCGGCCACTCATCACAAGGGGTTGGTATTTTCAAGCTACACAGAGTGCCCACTGTGTTAATTGGGGATTCAGGACTTTTATGTTACTGTTCTGGATCAGCATTAATGCTAATAAAGACATCCTTTTGTTAAATTAAAATGCTGTGACTTATTTTTCTTATTCATATTGTATGTTTTCTTATGGTTATGCTGTTACACAGGTCAGATAAGACTGTTGAGGGCAAAAATCTCCCGCTCTCTTTAAGGAAAAATAATGGAATTTTCCAAAATTCTAGTCTGCAAGGATTTGTAATGTAAAGAATGTTCAGCTGTTGCATCCAAAGTTTTGTGGTATATAAATGAAACAGATGACTAAACTTGAATGTTTTTAGTCCAACCACATGTAAGAGTCAAAGTCGTACCCACCTGCTTTACTGCATCTAATCCTGAGGCCAGTGGCATTCTGTGACTGGCTAAGACTGAACACTCCTAATGTCAAGTATGGCCGAGGGATAGATAGATAGATAGATAGATAGATAGATAGATAGATAGATAGATAGATAGATAGATAGATATGAAAGGCACTCTATAATAGATACATATATAGATAGATTACTTTATTCTTTGTTACTTAGTATTGCCTAATCTTATTTTTATATTATTCTTTTTCTTTCCTCATCTTGTAAAGCACTTTGAGCTACACGATTTGTATATAAATGTGCTATCAAAATAAATGTTGTTGTTGTTGTTGGACATCAGTAACAAAAGCACATGTTTACTCGTGTACAGAAGGTCACGCAGACCATACTGCATGTCTGGACTAAAGCCAAGCCAAGAACTACAAGGAACTCTGCAGACCCTTGCGATGAAATTATGGTGAGACACTCATCACGTCAAGGGGATAGAACCATTTCTAAAGCTGTCAGTGTTCCCAGGAGGACCGTGGCCTCAATAAATGTGATATTTATATAGAGTTGGCCATTTAGCCAAACTGAATAACTGGGTAAGAAGGACCTTGGTCAGAGTGGTGACTAAGAACCCAAAGGGTCACTCTAACACAGCTTCAGAGGTCGTCTTCTGAATTGGGAAAATCAGTCAGAAGGTCGACTATTTCCACAGCACTCCATCAATCGGCCGTTTATGGCATGAGTAAGTAGACTGAAGCAACTTCTCGAGTTAAAGGTAGGTAACAGAGTACACGAGGACAAAGATTCTCTAGTGTGATGAGACAACAATTGAACTCTTTGGGCATAACTCCAAGAAATTTGTCACGCAAATATTAGGCACTGCTCTTCACCTGCCTAAAACCATCACTATGCTGAAGGCTCTAACACAGCTTCGGAGGTCACCTTCTGAAATTGGGAAAACCAGTCAGAAGGTCCACCATCTACACAGTACTCCATCAATCGGGAGTTTATGTCATAAGTGAGTAGATCAAAGCTAGTTCTTGAGTTAAAGGCATATGACAGAGTACATGAGAACAAAGATTCTGTAGTGTGATGAGACAAAAATTGAACTCTTTGGGCATAACTCAGTGCTCTTCACCTGCCTAAAACCATCACTATAGTGAAGCCTGGTGGTTCTTCTGTATGGCAGGGGCAGAGAGACTAATCAGAATATTGGGAATGATGAATGTAGCCAAATACAGAGAAGTCCATGATGAACACCTACTCCAGAGCGCATGCCAACTCAGACAGGGGTGATGGTTCACCATTCAGCACGACAGTGACCCAAATCATACGGCCAAGAAAGTGCCGAAGTGGCTTCAGGCCAAGCCTCTGACTGTCCTTGAGGGCCCCAGCCAAAGCCCTTATTAAAACCCAGGGAACATCTGTGGAGAGACCTGAAGATGGCAGCTAACAGATGCTTCCCATCCAGTCTAACGGAGCTTGAGAGTATCTGCCAGGAAGAATGGCATTAACTTTAAGATAGATAGATAGATAGATAGATAGATAGATAGATAGATAGATAGATAGATAGATAGATAGATAGATAGATAGATAGATAGATAGATACTTTATTAATCCCAAGGGAAAATTCACAAAAGTCTCGCTCTTTAAGAGATGTAACCAAGAAGACTTCGAAGCTGGAATTGTTAGCAAAGCACTGAATTATAGGTCTGAATACATCTCTGAAAGTGACATTTCAGCAAATCCATGTTTTCACTTTGTCATTATGGGTTACTGAGTGTAGATTGATGGGTCAAAGTGGCAAATGTATCCATTAAAAATGAAATCTACAATGCAATAAAGCAGGCTGAAATAATGGGATCTAAAAACCGCCTGAATCCACAAAGAGGATGTGCCAACCCCACACACAAAGTTTAGGACAAAGGACTCATAGATACTCTTCCATCCCCTATTCCATACTATGATGATACAGACGCTGTCACTCGGTGTAACCCCCAGGTGAATTTCAGAAACACTTTACAGTGAATGACTAACTGTAGGAACGGCGAGACTTCACAGTTTTCTGTAGATTTTGGGGGGATATGTTTCTGTAATTTAAAACAAGGCTCAGTTCCTCAGGAACCTCCTGAATGTGGTAACACTGTCATTGCTTCTGTGGAATGGAATTTAAAATCTATTGCTAGCTTCTGTATGAAAATCTGCATGTTCTCTGTGTGGCTAGGTATTATTATTAACAGAAGTGTGCTTCCAGCTGTGGAATACAGTTTTTGACTGTTCCCAGCTTTTCAACAGTGTATGACAAGTTTTCTGATAAGCTTCATTCCAAATATAAGACTAGAATTTATGCTTTCCGTTGTAATCAACAAATATTTAAAAAAAAAATGTTCTGTGGCCTTGGATGGAACTGAGCTATTTTTTTCTAACCATTCTCTTTGAAGATTTTGTTACAAATGCAGCTGAACCCCCCTTGTCGGGGGCCTTCCTTGCATTTTCTCTCTGTAAGGAAAAGCCGCTCTGCTCACCAAGAAGTCAGAAAAAAAGATTCTGCTTATTAGAATTGGTGTCTGCCTGCTATTTGTTTGAACCTTCGTCCACACTTCCCTTTGCTGTCTCATCCAAATCAACGCCTGCTGCAAACCTTCTGAATTATTCTGTTTATTGATTTAATCACCTGCCATCTGTTTTATCTTTATTGAAAGTGACGTAGACCTCCAGAGACTGCCACGTATTCCTCCTGGAGCACTGAACAGCTGCTTAACAGACTTAATAAATTTGGGCATCTCAGGAAGAAGGAATTGAATTTCATAGGGGAGGGAATCTACGGCACCTTCTACATTCATAGACATAAAGACACCAGAGTGGTCCTTCAGAGTGATGTTTTAGGGGATCCATTTTTCATTCCCTAAAGGGCCATCCACATGATGGTTGTTTATACGTGAAGATCTGTAACAGGGTCCATAAATAGATCATAGCTGATGTATAAAATACCACCGGTTCTTGGTTTTAAAAGGACTCTTGCTGCATACAACAGCACAGATGAGTTCAGGTTTTCTTGATCTGTCCAGTGTCCTGTTAGGTAGCCACACATTAGGGATCTTTGCAAAGCAAATCAAATGTTGTCAAACAATGTTCTACTAGGAACCAAACAACACAGAAAAGTGCCTTTTTAGAAACTTAATATTTAAGAATGTAGACACTGCAAGTGCCAAGGTGGATGCACAGGCAACCTGGCCAGGTCAATTGATGATGCCTTTCCTTGTTTGGAAGCCCTAGTGGATGGACAAGGAACAAAACAATTTCTCCTCCAGTAAAACAGATGGCAGTGTTCCTCTGGCATGGACCCAGTATGGACATCCACAGGGATCCATGGGATTTGTAGTTCTGAGGAACATACCCTGTGCTGCTAGAGAACACTGCAGGGAGAAGACATTCACATGACTCAGAAGAGCATCCACCATTCAGAGTTATGGCACCGCAAGTACTCCTGAGATCAAACATACAGTAAAAGGAAGCCGTCCAGACTCAGCACTTGAGTCAGGGAGGTAGAAGGAGACACTCAACTGGAGGGCTGGAAGGAGGGAAAGGTACGTTGCATAATTGGTGGCTATTAAAGCAGATCTTGTCCACGTGTAAAGTTACTGTGTTAATAAACATAAAACACTGATTTGAACCTGGGACTTTGTTTGCAGTTTTGGTGTTTCAGCTTTTCAGTTTGGTGGAGCCCCCTACAGGTTACAAAATTCAAAACTGCATTGCTTCTTATTCGTGCCGAGAGCATTAATCATGATCTAGTTGAACAGGAAAATGAATGTATTTTCTTTCTTTCTTTCTTTGATATTCACAGAAGTTGGGGGCGTTATGGCTTGGGCATGAATGACTGCCACAGATACTGGCACACTTCTCTTCATTTTTGATGGACCTGCTGATGGCTGTTGCTCAGTGAATTCCGAGGTGAATAGAAACATCAGATTTGCTCAAGTTCAAGTACATGTCTCTAAATTCATTTAAACGGTGCTTCATCCTACAACAAGATGATGTATCCCAAATATTCCTCTAAGGTAACACAGCAGTTTTTCTAAGCTAAAAAATGAAAAACTTTGAATGACCAAGTCAGTCACTCGATTTCAATCCAATTGAGCAGGTCCTCCATATGCTGAACAGATAATTTAAGGGGACAAACCCTCCGAAACAAGCAGGAGCTGAAGATGGCCGTTAGAGGCTATCACAAGAGAAGGTCCTCAGCACCAGGTGATGTCCATGAATCACAGAAATCATAAAAGAAGTCGCTAACCTGCAAAAAAGAACAGGAACTACTAAGGAGATACTAAACAACTTGGAAATTGCAGAGAGAGAAGTGCTGCTTGGATTAAACTGGCTGAAATGGAACAAATTAACAGATAACATTTATTCTTGTCGAAATTTAACATCTTATTAAAGGAAGAAACATCCTCTAACAGAACAATTCAGTAATCAGGCAGGAGAAAAGCTGTGCATTGTATCTTTTAATTACTCCTTGGCAAAATACCTTGGAGGGAGCATTCATCAAGATGAGTCTGTTACAGCCTGGTCAGCATGGTCAGAGAAAACAAAGAAGAGAGGTTCATTTTATAAACTATTGAATTTATATACAATGTCAATCAATGCATATATTTTACTCTGGTTGGTTCATTGGTTTACACCCAAATAATGTAAGTAAAATAAAAGTTTGTTGTATTATATTCTGGTTCTTCTTATACCTTTGAGTTGTGCCACCTCCCTTGAAATTTCCATGCATATAACAATTGTTCATTCTTGTTGCATATAGTAAATCTGCTGATTTCTTAGTCATCCTTCAGCACATTTTGTATGTTACATCAACCTTTCTTCTGGTACATTCTTTACTTACTTGACCATCTCAGTATTTTTCCTAAACCAGATCTTAATATTAAGTGTACTTTTTGTTATTCACTTGACCTTTATCTGGTCTCCTGGTGTGCCTGAACAGGTTTCCGATATTTATGCCATTTCTTAAAGACGAATGCTATGTTACCCTAAAATTGTTCTTCCACATTCTCAATTGCTTAAGTACAGATATAAACCCTTGATGCGTATTGTAGAAAGTTACCCAGCACTGAGGATATCCCTAAAGACTGGGGATTGGCAAATATTATCAAGTTATATGAAAAGTTTGATCGAGTTGATCCATGTAACTATAGGCCAGTAAAAAACTCAGAGTACTGCCACGTGCAAAAGTTCGCTGATGACACTGCTATTGTGGGCTGCATCAGGAGTGGGCAGGAGGAGGAGTACAGAAAGTTAATCAAAGACTTTGTTAAATGGTGCAACTCAAACCACTTACATCTTAACACCAACAAGACCAAGGAGCTGGTGGTGGATTTTAGGAGGCCCAGGCCCCTCATGGACCCTATGATCATCAGAGGTGACTGTGTGCAGAGGGTGCAGACCTTTAAATATCTGGGAGTGCAGCTGGATGACAAATTGGACTGGACTGCCAATACTGATGCTCTATGTAAGAAAGGTCAGAGCAGACTATACTTTCTGAGAAGGTTGGCATCCTTCAACATCTGCAGTAAGATGCTGCAGATGTTCTACCAGACGGTTGTGGCGAGTGCCCTCTTCTACGGTGGTGTGCTGGGGTGGCAGCATAAAGATGAAAGACGCCTCACGCCTGGAAAAACTTGTTAAGAAGGCAGGCTCCATTGTAGGATTAAAGTTGGACAGTTTAACATCTGTGGCAGAGCGGCGGGCACTAAGCAAACTCCTGTCAATCATGAAGAATCCACTGCATCCACTTAACAGTGTCATCTCCAGACAGAGGAGTAGCTTCAGTGACAGACTTTTGTCACCATCCTGTTCCACTGACAGACTAAAGAGATCGTTCCTCCCCCACACTATGCGACTCTTTGATTCCACCCGGGGGAGTAAATGCGAACATTAATTTTATTTTAATTCTTTTCATTTTGATTACTATTTATTTTTATTTGTTTCTTTGTATCAGTATACTGCTGCTGGATTATGTGAATTTCCCCTTGGGATTAATAAAGTATCTATCTATCTATCTATCTATCTATCTATCTATCTATCTATCTATCTATCTATCTATCTATCTATCTATCTATCTATCTATCTACATCACAAATAATTTAACGTGGTGTTTTATGATTTCTGATACTCTAAATATACATCAATCTGCACTTAACAACCCATAATGACAAAGTGAAGACATGTTTTCAGAAAGGATTGTATATTTAGTTAAAATTAAAAACTGAAATTTCCCATTTCTATAAGTATTCAGACTCTGCTGTGGCAATCCAAATTGTGCTCAAGTGCATCCTGTTTGCTTTAGTTCTCTGTGAGATGTGACTAGAACTTCAATGGACACCACTTATAGAAAACTGAATTTATTGGCCAACAATTCACAATTTCTTCCTATACCGGGACAAAAAACAAAGCATGAACTCCAAGGAACTCTTTGTAGACTTGTGCAATCAGATTGTGGTGAGGCATAGATCAGGGCAAGGGGACACAACCACTTGTAAAACTTTGAGTTTTCTGAGCAGCTACAAGAATTTTGAAATGGAAGAAGTTTGGAAGCATCAGGATCTTCCTGAAGTAAGTTGGCAGGCCAAACTGAGTAACCGGTTAAGACGTGCATGCGTCAGGTAGATGACCAAGATCCCAATGGTCCCTCTAATAGAGCTTCAGAGGCCCTTGGATGGGAAAACCTCTTGGAAGGACTACCATCTCAACAACCTTGGGAAAGGCAGTCAAAGAGAGATCATTTTCCAGGTAGGTTGGGCGTGCAGTGGGTGTCAAAAAAAAGGGGTAAATACAATACAAAGAAGAGAGCGCAAGTCATCCTCAATACAGTATGACAGTGCAATAAAAATATTACAAGTACAAAGCAGAATTCAACAGTAGATAATATCACATAATATAATTTGGATTTGTTCAGAATCCTGGAGACCTCGGCCTTCAACCTTCCTCCCCCATTGGCCATTCCACAGCTGAGTCAGTGCTGAGATCACTAGGACAGCATTTTTTCACTTAAGAAACATAGCAAAAGTTAGACCTCTTATATCACTGAAAGATGCTGAGAAATTAGTTCACGCGTTTGTTTTCAGTCGACTAGATTACTGTAACGCAATCCTCTCAGGACTACCCAAAAAAGACATAAATCACTTGCAACGAGTGAAGAATGCAGCTGCTAGAATCCTAACCAGGAAAAAAACATACAAAGAGAACTATTTCATTTATGTTAGGTAGAATGCCCAGAGGGGACTGCGCGGTCTCGTGGCCTGGAACCCCTGAAGATTTTATTTTTTTCTCCAGCCGTCTGGAGTTGTTTTTTTTTTCTGTCCTCCCTGGCCATCGGACCTTACTCTTTTTCTATGTTAACTAATGTTGTCTTAATTTAATATCTTATTTTGTCTTTTATTTTCCTTCATTATGTAAAGCACTTTGAACTACTTTTTGTATGAAAATGTGCTATATAAATAAAT
>NC_053155.1:20620029-20655741 GCF_016835505.1 Polypterus senegalus
AAAAGGATGTGATCAAAGTGAAGCTTATGATATTATTTATCTTCACTTTCAGAAAGCATTTGATAAGGTGGCATGTGAGAGGTTGGGCATCAAACTAAAGAAAGTGTGAGTTCAGGGTGTGGTGTGTAGATGGGTGCAGAATTGGCTCAGACACAGGAAGAAGAGGCTGATGGGGTGAGGAACCGTATTAGAATTGGCCGATGTTAAGAGTGGTGTTCCACAGGGGCTGTGTTAGGGCCACTGATATTTTTATATATTGTCACACATGTGCGATGAGAGGCAGCTAAAGGGCTTGAATAATAACAATTCCACGCCAGTCCAGGGAGTGGCGAAGTGCACTGATGTTTTCTCTCAATCCTATGCAGATCATTCACTGGAAATCTAACAGGGTTCTGGTGCCCATGATGATGTCACTTCCAGTTCTGGCATCCAAGAAGACATCACTCCCAGTCATGTTGATGTAATTTCCGGTCCCGCCGTTTAAAGTCATCATCTTTACACATTTGAATTAGTTCTGTTTTGGACCTGATCCTGAACACTACTAAACAAACCCATTTTTCAGCTAGAGCATAATATATGGGTGGCTGCCCCAAACCTTTTGATTTCTCCTGTCAATTCTTATGACTACATATATATATATTGTGGGATATGGCCAGCCATTCATCCCGGCCAATACCCCCACGCCGCTAGATTGAGCCCTTCCGGCAGCATGGAGGTGCCCCGAATTCCAGGAGGGCATCATGGACATTGGAGTTTTCCTTCACAGCCCTGCTGGATACCATGGGGGCCGCCAGGGGACGATGCAGGGAGGCTCAGAAACTTTCATTTGCCTTATAACCTGGAAGTATGTCCTCGTCATAGGGACAGAGGAAATGACGTACTTCCGGGAAGAAGAAAAGGAGTTTTCACCTGACCCGGAAGTGTTAAGAATCACATGGACTGTGGGATCAGAAGCACTTCCGGGTCAAGGACTTTGAAAGGACTATGGGAAACCTAAGCAGATTGAGCCGAGTTGGGAGGAAGGGTGACTGAGCTGCTGGGTGGATTTGGAGGATTATTGTTTATTGTGATTAGTTTATGGTTTATGAATATTGTGG
Organism: Polypterus senegalus; assembly: GCF_016835505.1. NCBI lineage: Eukaryota > Metazoa > Chordata > Cladistia > Polypteriformes > Polypteridae > Polypterus > Polypterus senegalus. Next base: position 20,621,127 of record NC_053155.1, read on the forward strand.
AGTGGAGGGTGCTTTGTGCACATTATTATTATTATTATAATAAATTCAATATTTGGACTTTTATCTGGTGTGTGGTGTCTGATCTGAGGGTTCAACGGGACAACAGCGCCCTCTATCTGTCACTATATATGTATATATTTAGATGGTAATTTAAGTAGCAAGCTGGTTAAGTTTGCAGATGATACCAAGATAGATGGAAGAGCAAATATTCTTGAATTCATTGAATCATCACAGAACGATTTGGATAGCATACAGGCTTAGGCAGATTTGTGGCAGATGAAATTTAATGTCAGTAAATTTAAAGTATTACACATATGAAATAAAAATGTGAGGTTTTAATACACAATGGGCGGTCGGAAAATCAAGAGTACACCTTATGAGAAGGATTTAGGAGTCATAGTGGACTCTAAGCTATCAACTTCCAGACAGTGTTCAGAAGCCATTAAGAAGGCTAACAGAATGTCAGGTTATATAGCGCCTTGATGTGTGGAGTACAAGTCACAGTAGGATCTGCTCAGGCTTTATAACACACTGGTGAGGCCTCATCTGGAGTACTGGGTGCAGTTTGGGTCTCCAGGCCACAAAAGGACATAGCGGCACTAGAAAAGGTCCAGAGAAGAGCGACTAGGCTGATTGAGGGGCTACAGGGGATGAGTTATGAGGAAAGATTAAAAGAGCTGAGCCTTTACAGTTTAAGCAAAAGAAGATTAAGAGGTGACATAATTGAAGTGTTTAAAATTATGAAGGTAATTAGTCCAGTGGATTGAGACTTGTATTTTAAAATGAGTTCTTCAGGGACATGGGGACACGGTTGGGAACTTGTGAAGGGTACATTTCGCACAAATATTAACATTTTTTTTTTTTTTACACAGAGAACCACACACATTTGGAAGAAATCACCAAGCAGCATGGTAGACTTAAGGACTTTCAAAACTCAACTTGATGTTTTTTTGGAAGAATTAAATGGATAAGGACTGGCGAGCTTTGTTGGGCTGAATGACCTGTTCTCATCTAGAGTGTTCTAATGTTTTAATCTTGATCCCTTTTCCCCAAAAACAAAGAGGAGGCTGAGATAGTAAAAGCAGAGAAAGGCAAAGGAAGAAGAAGAACCTAAAAAAAGGGAAATCCATGCTGTACATCTCACTAAGTAATCTTGGTGATAATGTCTTGTTCAGTCAGCTCTAAAATTGTATGCGCCTAACACCTTGACAGGGTTATTTGTTCTTGATGCCTTATATCATGAAAATGTACATTCTGTTACTAGAAATTAACTTGTCCTCATGTACATGTATTGCCAGAACAGAATCTACAGGATTCACTTTGCCGATGCTTTTTCAAATTTGAAAACCTGGAAGAAGCACCTGCTACAGTGCCAGATCCAGTGAGAATTCACACCTAGCAACACTGCCATTGCCGTATGCTGTGTGGCAGTTACTACAGAGAAAAATGTTTAAAATGACACAATTAGAATAGCTGCAGTTTATTTTATTGCTTGTGTTGATACTTAATTCTCCAAAGTCACATGCCCAAGGCACCAGGATAGTCGGTTACATGTTCCTGCAACTATATGACCAAATTATTTCATCGATACATTTTTCAATGCAAAGTAAATCCGTACCTGAGGGCACAAGTAGAAGTTAAGGGGAAATAAATTCAAGATATAAATTGGGATGCACTTCCTCACAGAACGCTCACTCAGAACCATTAAATCAAACAGCTAAACTGGAAACCTGAACACATTGACTGTTGAATACCAGTTAACTCATTGTTGTTGATCTACTGATGGACACCACCTATGAGTTATCTTGTACACCATCTATGAAGCTAAAGTGCCAAATACGAGAATGTACCCCTTACATGGGTAACACCTGTAAATAGAGTCTGAAATAAGAACGTGGTGAGAAGTTAAGCAAAATGATCCTTTTTATTGGCTTACTAGAAGATTCCAATAAGCAAGCTTTCGAGGCAACTCAGGCCCTTCTTCAGGCAAGATGTAATCAAGCAACACGCTACAACACCCTAGTACTACTGAAATATGAATGTAAAATCAATGTGGCATCATTGAACAAAATATTTCACTTTCAGTTAGTATTTTCCTATTAGCCATATTTGGATAACAATGAGTTTTAACAAAAAGTAAGTGTAGAACCACAACCATCTGAAAACCTCTCAATGACTCTTAACAACTCTCACCACTGGAAACTCCGACATTTGATTACAACACATTTAGCAACATCTAACTTATTAGACCCAGCTGGTTTATCGCTCAGATGCTGCACACATCTGAGAAAAGAATTTTCTCTTTTCTGTGCCAGCTACGAAATAACTTGAATAGCTTGTTTTTATGAAAAATATATATATTTTTTTATTTTAATAAATAGTATATTAAAATAACACCCTGATTTTGCATTGGTGTCATGAACAAATTCAGCTGTTCCCACTGGGGCATTCAAAGTGTTAATAGCTATCTGGATGAAGTAGTTGAAGACCTTCTGTAGTCGATAACCAATCAAGTCTGAAGGACTGAATAGTGTGCTTCTCATTTTCTTATGTTTAAACTTGCGCCTGAAGGTTGCTAATATATTTACTATTAAATGTGATCTTACAATCAGAGCTATGGAGTCAAATAGGATAAGACGGATTCCCGAGTATTTACACCAATCAATTTCCGTTGGGTAATATGTCGATCCTTTTCAGCAGTCTCACAAAGCTGATCTTAATCTCTTTTGTCCTCAAACAATAAATGACTGGATTCATTAATGGCGGAGTCACATTCTGAATGAGTGCTGCTATGACACGAATATCAAGAGAACTGCCTGGGACTCGGCCTGCGGTGTACACACCGGCAGCAACCAGGAAAAACACTGAAATGACCAGTAGGTGTGTACCGCAGGTCGAAAAGGCCTTCAAACCTCCTTCGTTGCCTGTGACTTTCAGGACTGACATAATGATCTTTGCATATGAAAACAGGATGTACAGCATGGAGCCTATCAGGACACACATTCCTATACTTAAACTTAAATAGCTGTTGATGGTCGTATCAGTGCAGGATAACTTTAACATTGCAGAATGGTCACAAAAGAAATGGAGGAGCTTGTTGGATCCACAAAACTGTAACCTGAAAGTTAAACTGAGTGGAATGGTTAGAGCTATGAACCCACCCACCCAACAACAGACTACTTGTTTGAAGACCACACTGTTGTTTGTAATAGTGTAATAATGGAGTGGCTTACAAATAGCCAGATACCTGTCATAGGCCATGATTGCAAGAAGAAACGACTCCACAGCAGTGACAGATCCACAGAAAAGTGTCTGGATGAAACACCCTGCAATAGATATTCCACTTGCACCAGTGCCAAGGACAGCTAGCAGTTTGGGAATGGTACTGGTTGTAATGACTACATCTACTAGAGCAAGATTGGACATTAAAATATACATAGGAGTGTGCAGGTCCCTGTCAATTAAGACAATAACAATTATAAATAGATTTCCTAATAAGATGAAGGCATATACTGTCAGTAAAACTCCAAAAATGATAAATCTGCTGTTTCTGTCTTGATACCCCGGAAAGCCGATGATGATGAACTCTTGGATTGAGTCATTAAGTTCATTCATTCTGTTTGTGGAAGATGGTCACGCTTAAGGCACTCAAGCTTCAGAAGGCCCTAAAAATTACAAAAGGAAATTACATTATTAAAATTAACAGGGAAATTAAAAAAAGAAAAAAAACGTTTTCATATGATTTAGTTTAAACAAACCATAATATTTCTAATTGTTATGAAAGATTCAAGGAAAATCAGACAACCTGAAGACACCCTATTATACTGAAACAACAACCCAACGCTTCAAATTGTCAAAGGAAAAAAATTAAAAACATAAAAATTTAACATATAGTGCCTTTCACATCTATCTATCTATATTGTCTTTAATATCTATCTATCTATCTATCTATCTATCTATCTATCAATTATATTGTGTCTTTCATATCTATCTATCTATCTATCTATCTATCTATCTATCTATATGCTCACTTATAAGTCGAGTCTCGAATCCCGATCATAAAAATCAGACCCCGACTTATACTCCCGTTCAAAAATCCATCCATCCATCCTTTATCCAACCCGCTATATCCTAACTACAGGGTCACGGGGTCTGCCGGAGCCAATCCCAGCCAACACAGGCGCAAGGCAGGAAACAAACCCTGGGCAGGCAGCCACCCGCAACCTTTCAAAAATGTGACACTTCGTTTTTTGTTTTTTTTTTACATCTTCTTGCCTCCTCCAATCTCATACCAGTTTCTCAGATGCATCGAATTTTACTACCTTGGCCATTGACGAATTTTCTATTTGTTAGCTTCGACAAACTCCTGTGTTGTATCAGCAGTAGGTTTGGATTATTATTTTGCTGTAGGATGAAGCACTGCCCAGTGAGTTTGGAGGCATTTACTGGAAGTTGAGCAGATGAGTTGTTTCTCTACACCTCAGAATTCTTTGTGCGACTGCCATCAGCAGTTTATTCATCAATGAAGAGAAGTGTGCCAGGACCTGTGGCAGCCATACAATGTCAAGCCATAACACCGACACCGCCATGTTTAACAGATGAGGTGGTCTGCTTTGAATCTTGGGCAGCTCCTCTTCGCCTCCACACTTTGCTCTTGCCATCACTGTGATCGGGTTCATCTTTGTCTTCTCTGTCCACAAGGCCATTTTCCAGAATCCACCAGGATCTTTGAATTCTCTTTTCACAAACTGTAATCTGTCCATCCTGTTTTTGTGACTAACTAGTGGTTTGCATCTTGCAGAGTGGCCTCTGTATTTCTGCTCATGAAGTCTTCTGCTGATAGTCATCTCTGACAAACACACACATCTGCCTCCTCAAGACTCTGTCTTATCTATCGGACAGGCATCTGGGGCTTTTTCTTGACCATAGTGAGGATTCTTCTGTCATCAGCAGTGGGGGTCTTCCTTGGCCTACCAGCCCCTTTGTAATTACTGAGTTCACCTCTGTGTTCTTTCTTCTTCATGATATTCCAGTCAGTTGATTTAGGTCATCCTAAGGTTTTACCAATGTCTTGAATTGTTTTATTCTTGATTCTAGCCTCATAATGGCTTCTTTGACTTTCAGCTGGCATAGGTCTTGTTCTCATGTTGAACAATGGCAACTAAAGGTTTCATTAAACCACAAATAAAAAAATTGGTGAAGTACTTGCAAATGCTCACTTAGAAAAGCAGAGTCGACTGTGTGCTTTTTTTTTTTACAAATGGCCAGTTATTGCAAAATGGGAAACTGTTAACGCTTTAATACAAATGGCATATCAAGATCTCCTTTGTTGTCTAATGTTATCCCCTGAAGATGTACTACATTACCTTTCTTGGATACATCCTTCTTTCTACAGTAATTTGGCCGGTGGAAGAGCGGACAGTGTTAACGGTTGTAGATATTCTTTATGATATTGTAAGTTGATGTTTTCATCTTCCGCACCATCACCACCAACTGTTTCAGCACAGTCTATTGATACGCATTTAACCAATTTGCCGTGTAACCGATTGACATTTTTTGGTGTAAATTCATTTGATTCATCTTTTCTCTGAGCTAGGATTGCCCGTGTACTCATTTTTTTTGTTGATAACCCTCCGTGATGAAATTCTTCAATAAGTTTTGGACATAATAACATTTCTAAGAGCTGAGAGTGCAGAAACCGTGTCTGACAAAAGCATTCACACGAATGAGAGGTGAGAAGACAGAGGGCGTGGCTGAATATAGTTGAGAGGAGGGCGGGACTTGAAAAAATATCATGGCAATATTCTCATCTCGCGGGACTTGAAAAAATCTTTTCCTGAAAGTCTAGTCTCCTAGTAAGTCTTGTTGCATTGAAATATTTTTTATATAATAGAGAGATGTATTCCTTCTATTGCTGCCTATTTAACTGATTTATCAAAAACTTGAAATAAAATGTACTGTTGTTTGGATGAATGCTTTTTGATGAAGCTTTTATTTATTTAGAAAAGGTTCTTTCTACAGTGTACTCTGAAATCCCAAACCTTTGTGGAATTTTATTTTGTACACAGATGCCAGCTCTTTCAGTCGGTGCATCGCTATATTTCAGGTTTAGTTCAACAAGATCACCAAATCATCCATTTAACCCTCACAACATCTTCAAGTGCTGACTCAATGCTGTGCCTTCGAGGTTCCCTGAACATCAAAATATGTCAACCTAAACCTGTGTTACATTGATTGGCCATCTTAACCTGTACTAGAGATGAGCTGCAGTTTAGAACAAATGACATGTGGGATATTTGTTCGGGATGTAAATAAAAAATACCCAAAATGGACAGTAAACCCCACTATAATAGAATTGATTAAAAAAATCCACTCAAGTAGATACGATATCCAGATACCGTTATACATACGAGACTGGGGAGTGTCTGGTTCTTTAAGATTTAGGGGAAGAAAGAGGGTCAGCACAGATGTCATTAAAATGGCTTTCATTTCCTATTAAATAGAGGAGAAACAGAAATATGGTGGGTCAAAATTAACCTGAAAGACAAGGCAGCATTCAAAAAGGGATGGAGCTGTACAAAATGTGATATTTGGAAACAGTTTTGCTTTTTGTAAAGTTAGTGCAACTTAGCAATAGTCTTAGGATTTCAGATTGCAATGATGACATTCAGGTGTATTTTAAAGGCTGTGAGAAAACAAAGTAACTTAACCCTTAAACTGCTGGAACCAGCGATATTCAGTTCCCAGTGCAATTTGCCAGCACGCCGGAGCCGAATATATTTGGCGACACACATTCATTGAACGCTACAACTGGCTCTAGTCACTTCCCAGTGCAATTTTCCAGCATGCCGGAGCTGATCAGTCCATGCTGTACATCCGTTGAGTAGCCAGCTCATGACCAATGCCAAGCGACTCAGCATCACTGCTCCTGGGATTCAGACGCTGAACTAGACTAGCCTGTGTTGGCCTCTGTGTTCTTGCATGTAGCCAGTTCAAGTGCAGTTGGCTTGGTGATTTACTGAATTTCATCAATGGCGTCAGTTGCAAATTGTACAAATAATAATAGATTGTCGCAGTTTTTTTTTTTTTTACAGCTTTTACAGTTCATTGACAGTGGGTAAAATCCGTGTTACAGTAATTGTGATGCTCTTTGCATAAAAAAAGTATGTTTTCCATTAATATTTCACTTCTTCTTGGTGAATTGTGATATTTTCATAAAAAGTGCAGCAAAAAAGTATTTGGCATCCGGGGTTGCATTAACCCTACAAGTATGTGGCAGTTTAAGGGTTAACTGACGTGTAGAATCCATTCTAGTCAATAGTGGGTCAAGATTGACCCAAAGACGTGGCAAGGTAAACATATTTACAAAGCTGTATAAATTATGGCAATTTTTATTGTTCATTAATTTGGGGAAATATGGAAAAAGTTATAAAGTTTCACCCTGGACAGAAAAACATGTAGGGTGCCTTTACTGATTTTGAACACAAAATGGGTGAAATTGAAACCAAAGAAGTTATAATGGAAAAAAATCTGAATACTGTTGCTTAGGGAATTGAATTATTAATTCCTGTGTAGGTAGAAGGCTTAATTAATGTCAGACAAATAGAAACATTTTGTTATCATCTCTGGGGAGGTATATTAACATCGGTTGCTGATCATGTACCTCTTCATTGGCGCTATAGGTATGAAGATACTAATTTAAAGTTCTCTTGCTGATTCTCCATCTCCAGCCTTTTACCTTTCCAGTACAACCCCAACCCGACAGACAACATGTTAATGTCGATGTTTTGTCATGGTTAGCAGAACCTGACACGGAGAGTCACTTCATTAAACAAGTAAAAGAAGCTAAGGAAAGGATATGAGTGGGGAAGAAGCAATTTCAATTTTAAGAGATGCCGTGGTGGATCAGAAAACAATATTCCACAAAAAATGGCATATATAACAACCAAGCTGATATGTTAAAGTGAATACAATTTAAGAAATGACCGAATGAAACAAACTCACCCACATTACTTTGTGAGACGTACAGCACAAACTCCTCTTTTTCAGGTTCTATTCTTTCCTTTGGCTTTCTTCCCCTTTTCCATCTCAGCCTGTTATTTCTTTGGTTAACAAGGCTATAAGAGAGTGCTGGATCTGCTGCATCTCATATGCAAGTCTCACATCTCACGGAAATAAAGGTCTTTATAACTACTTGTTTCTCTAATGGGAGCAGTCGGTCTGCAGCTGTAGTGCTTCTGTCTTTCAGATCTGTGTGGATGGCAGAGTCCCTGCTCCATCTTTGAATTTTATTAAATCTGTCAAGGCAGAGCTGAGGTCAACGTGTTGCTGAAGAATTAGCGTTTTCTTGTGAGCTTTTACGTACTGTTCAAAGACTCCAGAACTGTTCTCATGAGTTTATACTAAAGTGTCCTTTAGAAAAAGATGTTTGAATAGTTTTATCTGTGAAATACAGAGTCCAAACCACATCAGTTTAAATGTAAATTTAGTATACTGTGTAGTTTAAATTACAGATTTCTTTTGTGGTGACTCTGGCTTCTGTAAATCATCAAACAGAAATGCATAGAAAAATATAAATAGAAAAAAATCCATAAACAAATCAATAAAAATACTAACTAGTCAGATCATTTAAATCGATGTAATATTAATTGAATAGTGTAATTTTTATTCCTTCTATTTTGAATATTTCTGTACAGTTATGTTTGATTGTGTTAATTGCGGAATACCCTGAAAGAATTGGGCATACTGGCCCACCTGGTAAAGCTAATAAGCTTTTTGCACACAAATCTGTGAACAACGTACAAAGGCACCGACTGGTTTAAAATTGGAAAAGGTGTATGACAGGGCTGTATTTGGTCCCCATTTCTATATAATATGCATGTGGAAACAGTTATGAGAAAATTAATTAACTTGCACAAGTTAGAATTCGGATTGAAAACTTGCGATTTAAGATATATAGATGATAAATCTATCGTCGCAGAATATGAGGAGGATATAAAATAACTGATCCCCTGAGTTAAAGATAAAAGGTGTGACTGAAAGTCAGTGGCAAGAAAATGAAAATTATGACAACAGCTGGAAACCCAGAAGCTCTGATAAATATTTATAATACAACATATCCGAAATTTAATTTTTCTGGGATCTATGATCGACTGCCGTGGATATGATGACACCAAAATTAAAAGAAGCATAACATTAGGTTGAAGTACAATAAGTAGGATCAGAAAATAACAAAGATACCTGACTTCCAATCAAGAGCAAAATGGTCCATGCTGTTATGTTACCCATAAAAAATGACAGGTGCGAAAGCTGGAGGATGAAGAAAGCAGACACAAGAAAAATCGATGCATTTCATCGAGAAAGCTGCTTTGCATACCATGGATCGTGAGAGGGGGTTTGGACCACATTAATGCAGAAAGATTTCTGGAAGCTAAGATCACCAGACTGAGACTGGCTTGGCCATTTATTGTGATCTGATTAATTGGAATGCTAACAACAGTCAACAGAACAAGGAAAATAGGCGTGCAAAGGACACGCTGGACTGACACCGAAACGAGTTTGAATGATTTCAAAGATCGGAAAGTCTGGAGGAAGCTGAAGAATGAAGTCTCTGGAATTAAGCCACCACTCCAAAGATAAACAAACAAACAATATGATAGGAAGATAATTAGATACAACAACCAGAGTTTTCTTGAAGGTATAGCATAAATCATGTTTACAAAAACATTGTATCCAGCATTGTCATTAAATGCATCAAGGGAACATTATTTGTTGAAGTATTACCGCATATACTCGCTTTTAAGTTTTAAGTTGAAGCTTGATTTTACCGCATAATTTCCAGTATTTTATAATGTCAGTTATATAAGTTGAATGTGTCAAACACACGTTATTCGTCCAGGAGATTATGATATACTAACACCCACCTGAGAGAGTAACCACGGAGCACACGGCCTTTTTTTATTTATTGTGCCTACGTGACCCCACGGTAATACCTGAACTTTTCCAAAGTGACGTTTGCACTGTTTTGTGTTTTTTATGTATCTCACACCCTCATACACTTTTATCGTAACAGCATCCTTTATCTACGATGGAGCGTTCGATCAGAAGAAAATATGAAGCTGGTTTAAAATTAAATGTCGTTGAAGTGGCGAAAGAAATTGGTAACTGTGCTGCTACAACAAAACTCGAGAGAAACTGATATGAGATTGGAGGAGGCAAGAAGATGTAAAAAAAAAAAAAATTAAGTGTCGTATTTTTGAACGGGCGTATAAGTTGAGATCTGATTTTATGATCGACTTTTCGGGTTTCAAGACCCGACTTATACGCGAGTATATGCAACAGTTTGCTTCGGAACTTTTCATAGAGTTTCTATATCTGTTAATAAATAATCTGCCAAGAAAAGCAAAAGTAAGAAAAAAGAGAGATATCAAGAAAAAGGAGCAAGTTAACTACTAAGACAACAAAATTACACATAAACAAGGATGACACCATCATTTAAGTAACGTGAGTTCTGTATAATGTGAATTGTATATTAATAAAATTGAATTTGTAACTAAATAATAAATTGTGCATTTAAAACCTGACATTATATTCTGTTAATATAAATTATTCATGATCTTTTCACACAAGTACAATATGATGTTATAAGAGCCATGAGAGTACTCCACTACTTACCAGCTCTCATAAAGCGTTCTGTGTGTGAATCCTGATTTGCAGCAACGTTCATTGTGGTCTCATATATATACAGTATACTGTACATACATATGCATATATTCCCTCTTGGTGAGAATAATGACTGAGTTTGTATTTTTTTAACAATTCCAGAAGGAAAGCTAATTATTAATTCCCTGCAGGATGCCCAGGACACAGAGAGCAGGTTTATGCCTCCCACTCAGTGCGGAAACAAAGGAAAAGTGGCTCAAAGATAGAAACTGTACATGGAATAGAGCATGATAATTAGAAGCCGGAATGTTTACAATGCTACTAATCGGAAAATGTATTTTTAATAGACATACAGTAGAGTTGTATATGTATGGCAGTGCCTTCAAAAGTATTCAGACCCCTTCACTTTTAACGTTCTTTTTTAGGTTGCAACCTTGTGCTGAAACCATTTCAATTCTGTTTTTGCCCAAATCAAGCAACACTCAATACCCCAGACTGACAAAGTGACAACAGGATTTTAGTACTAGGGTGTTGTACTGTGTTAGCCATTGCGAATGTAGTGAGAAGTCAAACAAAATGACATCTTTTATTGGCTAACTGAAAAGATTAGAATATGCAAGCTTTCAAGGCAACTCAGGCCTCTTCTTCAAGGTAAGATGTACAGAAATCTTTGTTAATTTACTCAAAATAAAAAAATTGTAATATCACATTGGCCCAACTATTCGGAGCCTTTGCACCCGGTTCATCCCAGTCTATTAAATCATCGCAGAGATGTTCCTACAACTTGTTTGGAGTTCACCAGTGGTCAGTTCAATTGATTGGACCTGATTAGTAAAAGAACACATTGGTCTATACAAGGTCCCTCAGCTGAGCAAAAACCAAGCCATGAGGTTGAAGGAACTGCTGGCAGAGCTTAGAGACAGGATTGTGTCGAGGCTCAGATCTGGGGAAAGCGATAAAAAAAAATGTGCAGCATTAAAGGTTCTCAAGAACAGAGTGGAATCCATGATTCATTAATGGATTAAGATTAGTACAACGTCAATTCTTCCTAGAGCTAACTGGAAGTAAAACTGGGCAATCAGAGAAGAAGGGCCTTAGTCAGAGGAAGTGACCATGAACCTGACAGTCACTCTTTTTGAGAATCTTCCAGAAAGGCAAACACCACTGCAACAGTCCATTATTCTGGTCTTTATGGTAGAGTGACCAGATAACATATGAAAACCCACCTGGAGTTTGCAAAAAGACCCCTAAAGGACTCTAAGACTGTGAGAAACAAGGTTCTCTTGTAGGGTGAAGTCAATATTGAATGGTTTAGCCTCAATTATAAATGTCACATCTGGAGGAAACTAGACACCTCGGATCCCCTGAGTAGCACCATTCCAACGGTGAAGCAGGGTGGTGGCAGCATCATGTACTGGCATCGTTTTTCAGTGCCAAGTACAGAAACACCAAAGAGAGTTGAGGGAAAGCTGAATGGAGAAAAGAATAGAGAAACCCTTAAGGAAAATATAATCCAGAGCTCTCCAGACTGAGCCAATGGTTGTCGCAGATATATAATCCAAAAACAGGAAATCACACAGAGACCAAAGCCTTCTGGTTCCGAACTGGAATCTATTGTTTTGTCATTTCACTGCTATTACCTAATGAAGTCCTCTTTACCTTTCAATCATGTCTGCTTTCCATTTGGCATTGCCCATGTTTCCCACCCATCTTTGGCACTGGCTTTCAAGGTGTTATTTTATATTGGTGGAGTGGTTACATGTAGGACTCAGTGCATATCAGTGCCTTCCAGTTTTTTGATATCTAAGGCAAATTGCAACTCAGTGCTTATCAGTCCTAAAACTATATTGGTGGTGAGATTACATTATATACTACAAATATAAAAGGTGCATAATAATATAGTAAAGTCAGTGTTTAATTATACTATAAATTCTAATTTCTGTCTATATTCAAATATCCAGTGTGTGACAATAGAAAAATATCCAGTGAATATTTGTACATATACATTTTCTTAAAGTCAATCTTCCAACTACAAAAAGCAAACACAACACAGGAGTGGCTTACAGACTGTGAAAGATTTTGAGTGGACCAGACTTGAACCCAATAAGACATTTCGGGTGAGAACTGAAAATAGCTGACCACCAACAGACTCCTTCCAATGTGACAGTGCTTCTGGGGATCTGTGGAGAGGAATGGTAGGAAATCCCTAAATCCAGGTGTTTGAAGCTTGTCATGTCAAACCCAAGAAAACTCCAGGCTGGAATCACTGCCCGAGGGGGCTTCAACTAAAGTCTGGGTAATGATTCTGAGTTCTTGTCTCAGTGATAGTTCAGTTTATCTACTCGTAAAAGTGTGTGTGTCTGTCTGCCCGGCCCGGAAGTGCGAGGCTACAGCATGAAGCTCAAAGAGCCGGCAAGGTGGCCCCGAGTTAACGAGTCAGAAGAAGAAAGACGTACAAGACTACAGTATGAAGCTGAAAGAAAGCGACTCCGTCACCAAAGTGAAACCACTGAGGAAAGACAAACAAGAGAGAAACTACTTAGCCACTGATAGACAAGGGGGAGCAAGCACGTCCAAAAAAACGAAACCACAGACTCCGCATTTCAATTTTTTTCTGACGATTTCAATAGTCTTTAGGAGCCAGGACTTTTTACAGCATGGGTAATTTATATATATATATATATATATATATATATATAGTATATATATATATATATATATATATATATATTTTTATATATAGTAGGGAAATAACATATGACAGCCAGTCAGATAACATTTTTGGGGAACCGCCCCATATAATATTCAACAGACAGGTCAAAATAAATGCTGAAACAAGCAGGTTCAACAAAAATATTTGACAATTCATAACGTAAAATGGGGGGTATTTGTACAGAAACAGAAATGGCTACAGGAAATTAAAGGGGGGGAGTGACGTCTTGTTTCCGACTTCTGAGTGACGTCATTCTCAAGGGCAGGAAAATACTCTTCGGCCATTTTGGCTCCGCCATATTTTTCTTCCTTGCTTCTGCGAGAAAGAAAGAGAAAGGTCAGTACCCTTTTTTATCCCTCCGTCTCTCGACCGTTTACTCACCATGGGTTTTGTTGACTGTCAATAATCGTGCATGTGTGACAATATATATATGTTATATATATATATATATATATATATATATATATATATATATATATATATATATATATAGTGGAAAGACAGCCCCCTGGGCACAGACAGACAGACACCAAATGTTCAGAAACACACACATTTATTTCTCTTCAACACCCCTGCACCCACAATATAGTGCACAAACCCCAATGGTCTCTCTTCTCTTTCTCTCGCCTCCACTCCCCTCCTCATAAGCCCCATCTCCTTCCTCCCGCCTCCGGCTTTTCTACTGGAGTGAGGCAGCACCATTTATAGTGCCCCGAATGTGCTCCGGGTGCTCCCTGATAGTCTTCCGACGGCACTTCCTGGAGTGGCAGAAGTGCCGTATGAGCACCCGGAAGCACTCCGGGTATACCTGGAATTACTTCTGGCAGCACTTCTGGTTGTGGCAGAAGTGCTGTATTCCAGGGCTCTTTAATTCTCCAGGTGCCCCCTGGCGGTGGCCACGGGCCTCAAAAGGGATGAGCTTCCCTGTTCTGTTCCCATGGCCCCCAGCCTTCCACCACAATATATATATGTATATATATACAGTATATATATTAAATACATTAGCAAAATGTTTTTAAATCCTGTTACTCTTTGTTATTCTGGGGTATTGAGTATTGAGTTTTGCTTGACAATGGGAAAACTGAATTTAAATGATTTTAGTTAAGGCTGCAACATCATAAAATGTGCAAAAAGTGAAGAGGTCTGAATACTTTGTGAAGGCACTGTGTACAGTGCTTAATCCCCTTGAAAGACATCATACTTTTTTGTTTGACAAAAGGTTTGTCCAAATATTTTTCCATTCAGTATTTTTAATGTGAGCTCTAATGCTGTAACAATACATTTCCAAATTCAAATTTTACCATTTTCTTTCTGTAGATATTTAATTAAAGAAGAAAAACTCCAAAGTTCATGTTTGCCTAAGTATTCAAGCCTTACACATTCATACTTTGTCGAGAAACCTTTTGCTGCAATATGTGTCTTCATGTCCCCATTCTGCACATTGTTTAGAAGGATTCTTCTCCATTCTTCTTGCCAGAATCTCTAGAGCTCCTCTAGGTTGGTTGGCTGGCAGACCTGGACTACAGTTTTCAAACATTGCCACAGATTCTCAAGAGGTTGAAGATTAGCACTTTGACGCGGCCATCCCAAAACATTCACCTTTCTATTTTTGAGCCATTCCAGTATCACTGTGGGTCATTGTCATGTTGAAAGATCTCCTGCGATATTGTGCTGCATTTGTGTCCATCCATTGTCGCTTCACCTCTGACAAAATTCCCAGTTCCAGCACATGAAAAGCATCCCCATAGCGTGATGTCGCCACCACCACATTTCACCATAGCTAAGGTGTTTCTTGAGTCATGGACAATCTTAGTTTTAAGCCACACATTCCTCTATGAAGTCAGGCCAGAAAGTTCTATTTGGTCTCATCTGACCATAAAACCTTCTCTCACCTCGTATTGGGGTCTTTCTCATGCTTTGCAGCAAATGCCATAGTGGTTTTCTTAAAGAATGGCTTCTGTCACACATGTGCAATTAGGAAGAAGCTGAGTGGACTAAGTGGAGGTAATTATCCGCTAGGCCAGGGGGTGCCGGGGTGCGCTAAACCTACTTCTGTAATCTCTGCAGGCCAAATACCGGAAAACCTACCTGATTTAATAACAACAACACCACTTCCTGTCCCTGAGCCAAGAAAGACGTCACTTCCTAGCTAACTAACTTTCTCTCTTTCTTTCCTAGGTGACGAAGCGGAAGCGGAAGTAGAAGCAGACAATGGCCGACAGTGAGATGAATCGCGTTACAGTCGTTGTCGAGGAACTCCAGGCACTCGACAAACAGATTCAGAAACTCCTGTCTAGACGAAGGTACCTCAGAGACTTGAAGACTCGGCTGCTGGACAAACCACATCAAACAACTGAAGTCGGCGTAACATCAACTGCACCTCGTGCCGCTCAAGTCCAAGGGCAAGTAAGCTTCACCCCGCCTCGTAGGAACAACGACAACGCTGATGAAGACCTCGACGAGTTTCAGCTTTGCAGGCGGGGGTTCAAGGCTAGAACACCTCCAGCGGCACAGGCGAGCATTCAAATCCAGAATCGATTCGACCCTCTCCGCGTCCCCAGTCTGCCTTCAAACCCGGGTGATGTAATCGTGGTAGGTGATTCCATTGTACGAAACCTGAATATCACGTGCCCTAATCAAAAATCCTTTGTTTCTTGTTTTCCCGGTGCTCGAGTTTGAGATGTGATGAGGCGGGCGCCGACCTTCTACCAGAAGCACAAGAGGGCAATTGGATCCATCATTCTACATGCCGGCGTAAACGACATAAGGCACCGAGAGTCAGAGGTTCTCAAGGCTGACTTTGCAGCAGTAGTTGAAGACAAGGAGAGGACCCCATCCGCAAAAATCTTCATCTCGGGTCCACTACCTCTCGTCAGACGATCGCATGAATACTACAGTCATCTGCTGGGTTTAAACAACTGGCTGAGAGGCTTCTGCGAGAATCAAGACATCGGGTTTATAGACAACTGGGATCTTTTTTGGGAAAGGCCGCTTCTTCAAGCGGGATGGACTGCATCCGAATAGATTTGGCGCGCGTGTCCTCTCCAAAACATCGCTAAGGTAATTCGTCCATCTTGACTGTCTACTTCTACTGCTAACCCCTTACGTAATGCTACTGGTTTGATAGGACATAATGGCTTAACAGAGTCTTCCGTTAAAGTGCACATCATTAATAATCTAATAACAAATCTTAACGCACGTAAAAAATCTAGGCAGTGCGGCATAAACACCAATAATTTAATTGAAATTACTACTTCAGATCAACACTGCATTAAGACTATAAAAACGGATTGTAGATTACATAAAAAGTACACACAGAGCGGCATTAACAAAAATAACTTAATTCTTGTTCCGATTACCAATAACACGCATAAAATTCAGCTCTGCCCTTCAGAAACATTAAATATGGCACTATTAAATGTTAGAGCTTTAACTAACAAGACATTTTTTATAAACGATCTTATTAGTGATAGAAACATTGATTTTATTGCGCTAAATGAAACATGGCTTAACTCAAATGGGGCGGCAGTTTTAATCGATTCTGCGCCTCCGGATTACAGTTTTACTCGTGCCGACCGCCAGGGGAAAAAGGGGGTCGGTTTGGCAAACATTTACTCGAGCCGATTAAAATGTAAAGATGTTAGTTCTGGTAAATTTAAGTCCTTTGAGTATCTCGCCGTTGTTATTCATGGAGATTCTCACATTCTCGTATTATTCGTGTATAGACCTCCTAAATATAACGCGTCTTTCCTTGAGGAATTCTCTGACTTAATGTCAATTTTAGTTACAAACTATGACGCACTCTTAATAGTCGGCGACTTTAACTTTCATGTCGACAATCAGTGTGACCAAAAGGTAAAGGAATTCATGAACCTCCTGGACTCTTTTGAATTGAGGCAGCTCGTAAATCAGCCTACACATAAAGCAGGTTATACGTTAGACTTAGTGATTACTAAAGGACTTAAAGTTGATATAAAGCAGGTCACTGATATCTGTCTATCAGACCATTTCCTTCTACTATTTAATATAGAAATAAAGATTGAATTTATAACTGATCACAACTTATCAGATCCCTGGAGGTTTTTAAACCCAAATTCAAGAACATATTCTTTCTACTCACCAGTACATCATTGCTACTCAAGGATTGATTACTTCTTTATAGATAATAACTTCTTGCCTAAGATTAAATCTTGTAAATACGATGCTATTGTTATTTCAGACCATGCTCCGATGATCTTGGAGCTGAAATTACTAAGCCCCATACACTCACCCCGCAGATGGCGCCTTAATCCGCTTCTATTAGCTGACGAGAATTGTACTGAATTTATATCCAAACAAATCGAATTCTTTCTAGAGACAAATACATCCCCTGAGATCTCTGCAGGAATACTCTGGGAAACTCTTAAGGCCTTCTTAAGAGGACAGATTATCTCATATCTTTCCCACAGAAATAAATCCGAAGCGAAGAAAGTAGCAGAGATAAAAGCGAAATTACTAAAATAGATGAAGAACATGCCAGACTACCAAGCGAGACTCTACATAAGAGGAGGCAGGCTCTACATTCAGAATTAAACCTCTTGACAACTAAAGAAACCGAACAACTAATTTACAAATCCAGACATCATTATTATGAACATGGAGAGAAAGCTAATAAGCTTTTAGCGCAACAAATTCACAAGCAAGATGTACGCAACACAATCTCGGTAATTACTAACACGAATGGAGATAAAATCATCGAACACAAAAATATAATGTACACTTTTAGAGACTACTATAAATCCCTATATACTACTGAGTTTAAAGAAGACAATATACAATCTAATGCATTTCTGGATAAATTACAGATACCACAAATTGACGCTTTTAGTGTGGAGGAACTCGATAAACCTCTGTCATTATCAGAATTACTGGATGCTATAAAGTCACTCCAAGGTGGAAAAGCAGCAGGCCCTGATGGCTACCCTGCAGAGTTTTACAAGAAATTCTCCGCTCAGCTAGCTCCCTCCTATTAGCAACATTTACAGAAGCCAGAGATAACCAATCTCTTCCACAAACCTTTCGCCAAGCACTAATCACTGTCTTTCCAAAACAAAATAAGGACTTATTACAATGTGCATCATACAGACCAATTTCACTTCTGAATAACGACGTTAAAATACTCTCTAAAATCATAGCTAGAAGGATGGAGAAAGTGCTCCCTCGTAATATCACAAGACCAAACTGGATTTATTAGGGGCCGACACTTATCTTCAAATCTTCGACGCCTGTTTAATGTAATATACTCACCAACTAAATCAAACACCCCAGAAATATTATTATCATTGGATGCAGAAAAAGCATTCGACATGATTGAATGGAAATACCTTTTACTATTTTGGAGAAGTTTGGGTTTGGCCCAACATTTGTGCATGGATTAAATTACTGTATACTAACCCAGAAGCTTCAGTTTGCATCAATAACATTTGCTCAGACTACTTTAAACTAGAACGTGGCACAAGACAAGGATGCCCTTTGTCACCACTGCTGTTTGCAATTGCCATTGAACCACTGGCAATACATTGTCGAAATACTGATCAGATAAAGGGGATTAGCAGAGAAGGACTGGAACAGAAAATCTCATTATATGCAGATGACATGGTACTGTATATATCGGACCCAGAAAATTCTGTGCCTGCAGTCTTAGCAGCACTCACAGAATTTCAAAAGCTCTCTGGTCTCAGAATTAATCTGAATAAAAGTGTACTCTTTCCGTGAATTCGCAAGCATATAATATTAGATTAGACACCCTTCCTTTTATCATTGCAGAACAGTTTAAATACCTCGGGGTAAACATCACAAGTAAACATAAAGCTCTTTATCAACAAAATTTCGTCGTCTGCATGGAAAAAATTAAACAAGACTTGCATAGATGGTCAACCCTTCATCTCACACTAGCTGGAAGAATTAACACTGTTAAGATGAATATTCTTCCTAAGCTCCTTTTTTTATTTCAAAACATACCAATATACATTAATAAATCGTTCTTTAAGCAATTAGATTCAACAATAACCTCATTTATTTGGAATTCTAAACATCCACGCATCAAAAGAGCGACCCTACAAAGACAAAAGGCAGAAGGTGGCATGGCTCTACCTAACTTCCAGTTTTATTACTGGGCGCAAATATACAGTCGATAAGAACCTGGACACAAATAGAAGAACATACACAGGCATGGACCGCAATAGAAGTAAAATCCTGCAGTACTTCTTTGTATTCCTTGCTCTGTGCTCCAATAAACACACGCTATCGGCAATACACTAATAACCCAATTGTGCTCCACTCACTTAGAATCTGGAACCAATGTAGAAAGCATTTTAAGACGGAGAAGCTTCTTTCTGTGGCACCCTGCAAAAGAACCACCTCTTTCAACCCTCACAAACATATGCAGTTTTAATATCTGGAAAAATTTGGAATTAACTTGCTTAGAGATCTTTATATAGACAACGTCTTTGCATCCTATGAACAATTACATTCCAAATTTAACATTCCAGCTACAAATTTCTTTCACTATCTTCAAATCAGGAACTTTGTTAAACAGAACCTTCCAGATTTTCCTCATCTTGCACCCTCATCCACGCTGGAAAAATATTGCTCAATTTCAAGGAGTTAGACTCCATCTCTACAATATATAAAATCCTTTTACAATCCCTTCCTTTCAAAGATCCAAGAGGACACTGGGAAAATGACCTCTCAATTAATATATCAGAAAAGGAGTGGAAAGTAGCAATGCAGAGAATTCACTCAAGCTCCATATGCGCAAAGCATACAATTATACAACTCAAAATTATATATCGAGCACATCTGTCTCGACTAAAACTCTCAAAATGTTTCCAGGGCATGATCCAACCTGCGAACGTTGCAACCAAGCCCCAGCCTCACTGGGTCACATGTTCTGGGCCTGCACCAAATTAACATTATTCTGGACAAAAATTTTAATTACCTCTCAGACAGTCTTGGACTCACAATCCCTCCTAACCCATTAACAGCTGTGTTTGGGGTTCTTCCAGAGGGTCTTAAAGTGGAGAAAGACAAACAAATTGTGATTGCATTCACTACACTGTTGGCACGCAGACTTATTCTGATAAACTGGAAGAACCCAAACTCTCCTCTTTAAGTCAGTGGGAAACTGATGTGTTATATTATTTAAAATTGGAAAAATCAAATACTCAGTTAGAGGATCTGTGCAGACTTTTTCAAAACATGGCAGGATCTAATCAGTAATATTTTGAAATGAGTTTATAAAGCACAGAGAATTTGTTGATTTAGGTATTTTTACAAGCCTTAAATTTTACACCTTTGGCTTGCTCTCTCTCTCAAGGGTGGGGATCGATCTGTTCTTAGCATAATTCTTTTTTTTTTGTAAAAACTTGATTGCTATGTATTGATTATAATAAAATTAATAAATAAAAAAAATAAAAAAAAGAAATAAAGATAGAAAACGCTCATGAGAAGCATTTTGTTAAAAAACGCTTCTTTGACTCATCAGCAGCTTTAAAGCTTACAACTATTCTAAGCAATCAGTCCGTTTATAATGCCAGCTATAATAGCGAGGATAATGTAAATAGTAAAGTGGAAAACTTTAACTCTAAAGTAAGAACTGCTGTTGACATAGTTGCACCTGAAAAGACAGTTAAAAAATCCTCTAGTACTGTTATTCCATGGAAGACCCAAAGAGTGTCTGATTTAAAAAGAACATGTCGTAGAGCTGAGCGTAAATGGAGGAAAACTAAACTAACTATCCATTATGAGATATTGAAGGCTAAAATAACAGAATACAATAACACTGTCCGTCTTGAGAGGCGCTGCTATTTCTCTAATATTATAAATAACAATGCTAGTAATCCCAGAGTCTTATTTTCAACAATTGACCGTCTGTTAAACCCAGGTAACACAAAGGAATGCCCCCAGAATACTTCCAGTGAAACCTGTGAGAACATTGCTGTATTTTCACTCAAAAATTAATGATATTAGAGATAACATAGTATGTCTCCCCAACACTGCAGAACCTCCAAAGCCCGGTACTCGTTATAAACAAATTAAATGCTTTCACCAGGATAGATTTACCTGAATTACATAGTATAATCTCTCAACTGAAACCCTCCACCTGCGTCCTTGATCCAATACCAACCAGGTTTTTCAAAGAAATATCAGGCGTTCTAATTGACAATATTCTGGACATAGTTAATTCGTCATTAGATACGGGGGTCTTTCTAGACTGTCTTAAGACTGCTGTAGTTAAACCCCTTCTTAAGAAACATAATCTTGACCCCTCTGCCTTTGAAAATTTTAGACACATTTCTAACCTGCCCTACTTAAGTAAAATTCTAGAGAAGGCAGTCATTATGCAGTTAAATCACCACCTCAATAAACATGCTATTCTTGATACTTTTCAGTCAGGCTTCAGAACAAATCACAGCACAGAAACTGCACTCGTTAAAGTAGTAAATGACTTGCAGGTAAATGCAGACAGAGGCCATTTATCTGTTCTCATCCTCTTAGATCTGAGTGCCGCATTTGACACCATTGATCACAATATTCTTAGAAATCGCCTTAGTCAATGGGTGGGCCTCTGGCAGTGTCTTAAATTGGTTTGAATCCTACCTGGCAGGGAGAAAATTCTTTGTGAGTTGTGGTAATCAAATCTCAAAGACACATGATATCCGATATGGTGTTCCACAAGGCTCTATCCTGGGTCCGCTGCTCTTCTCAATCTACATGCTTCCGTTAGGTCAGATTATCTCAGGTTACAACGTGAGCTACCACAGCTATGCTGATGACACACAGCTGTACTTATCTATAGCACCTGATGACTCTGACTCTTTCGATACACTAACACAATGTCTTACTGGTATTTCTGAATGGATGAATAGTAATTTTCTCAAACTAAATAAAGAGAAAACTGAAATTTTGGTAATTGGCAATAATGGATTCAGCGAGGTTATTAGAAATAAACTTAATGCATTAGGGTTAAAAGTTAAGACGGAAGTAAAAAACTTAAGGGTAACCGTTGACTGTAATCTGAATTTTAAATCGCATATTCATCAGACCACTAGGACAGCATTTTTCACTTAAGAAACATAGCTAAAGTTAGACCTCTTATATCATTGAAAGATGCTGAGAAATTAATTCACGCTTTTGTTTTCAGTAGACTAGATTACTGTAACGCACTCCTCTCAGGACTACCCAAAAAAGACATAAATCATTTGCAACGAGTGCAGAATGCAGCTGCTAGAATCCTAAGTAGGAAAAGAAAATCCTAAAACATTTCTCCAGTTTTGATGTCACTACACTGGTTGCCTGTGTCATTCAGGATTGACTTTAAAATACTGCTTATGGTTTATAAAGCCTTAAATAATCTCGCTCCTTCTTATATATCAGAATGCCTGACACGTTATATTCCAAATCGTAACCTTAGATCTTCAAATGAAACAATGCGCCACCACCACCTACTCAAAGCATCATGATGCACCAACATTGATGGACTGAAAGCCAGAAGTCTATGTGACCATCATCATCAGGTCCTTCCATGAAAACCCTAAATACAAAGAGGACTGTTTGATTTATGTTAGGTAGATTGCCCAGAGGGGACTGGGCGGTCTCTTGGTCTGGAACCCCTACAGATTTTATTTTTTTTCTCCAGCCTTTGGAGTTTTTTTTTTTTGTTTTTTCTGTCCACCCTGGCCATCGGACCTTACTTATTCTATGTTAATTAATGTTGACTTATGTTTATCTTTTATTGTGTCTTCTATTTTTCTATTCATTTTGTAAAGCACTTTGAGCTACATTTATTTGTATGAATATGTGCTATATAAATAAATGTTGATTGATTGATTGATTGACTTCCGGTTGCAGCACAAAGAAAGGTGTCACTTCCGGTTCCAATGCCAAAGGAAGACGTCACCTCCGGTTCCAGCACCAAGAATGACATCACTTCCAGTTCCGGCCTTTTGATGACATCACTTCTGGTTTTTCACATTTAAAACTGACACCATCTTACCACTCAAACAGCTCAGCTTGGAACTCAACCAGAGCACTACTTGCTACCCCTTAAACAGCCAGGGACAATATACGGGTGACTGCCCCAAACCTTGTTTGTGTGTTGACACTGACTCTTTCACAGTGGCGTAGTCGCCAGGATGATCGCCTTCTTTTGAAGCCAAAAGCCAACCCAGAGCAGAGTCTAAACATACGCTTGTCCCAACCAACTTAAGAACAGTCAGGTAGGAGAGCACCATTCACGTGTTGCTGGGGTCCGACGGTGTGTGTCTGTGCAATCTGGTGCATTTCCCACCCCAGAAACCTCTAAAGAGGACCTGGGACCGTAGCAAGGGACCTACAGGTGAGGGCCCGATTCAGAAAGGAAAGCAGTGGAGACTTATTATGGGCTCCTGAGAATGGGGAAGTCTAAAAGCCCCAAAAGGAAAACTGGAGGTGCCTCGGGTTGGCAGGTGAGGGACATAATGACATGAGAATTTAACCCAGAGAAATCCCTCCAGGAACAGGCTTTTGCCCTCTGGTACAAAGTCAGGGGTTGGCTAAAGCCAAATAAAAAGAATGCCCGAACAGTAGTCCAATGAGTGGCCTGTGCCTTATTAATAAATGCTCTTCCTACTAAACTCGCCTAGCTGACCTGGGAATAATCTTATGATAGCATAGCCTCTTTGCTGGGGAGCATTAAAAACCTTCAGGCGGAAACCTATTTGGGAGATCCAGAACGGAATCCCTGTGAACTTAGACAGGCTTGTGTACCTTATTCGGAGTCCCATTCCGACATTGCGGAGCATGCTTTGGTTAACTCTGATGCATGGGGAAGGGCTTTGCGAAGTGACAAAGGGCTGTGTGGAGCAACATGGAGGGGGGGGCTGTGTGCTCTCGCTAATCCTCTGGCCTTTCACATACGGGAGTAGCGCTAGTCAATGGCCACAAGGTTTCTTCTCTATTTAATTCTGGCAGTAACATTTCCATTGTTGCTCACCATTTATTGCTGCCACAACAATGGCTGAAAGTTAAGACCTGTATTCACGGGGACGTCTGATCTTACGAGTCCATCATTTGTTACATCTGCCACGATGGCATCTTGAGAAAAATGGCGGTGGTGGTACTCGAAAATCCTCCATTTCCTGTGATATTGGGAACAACCGCGGTATAACACTCACTAATGCCACAAGGGCACTAGGTCTTGTTATGGATGCCAAAACAGTGTCTTCAGCTACCTCCACGCCATGTTTACAGCCAGAAGAGAGTCAGAATTCAGCCTCCAATGATGACATGGATATGGCCAGGCCATCGCAGTGCAACACGTCACCTTCAAGTGCTGCTCCAGCCCGGAATGAAACTACACCCATTAAGATCAGATCTGATCCCCTCACCCGTCTGCAGTTTCAGTTTAGGCAGACCCCAGCTTCATTTAAAAGAGACCAGTGGAATGATGACTCCCTTAAATTTGCAAAAAATGCAGTAGTTTTGGTAAATGGCAAACGCACATTACAACCCATGCCACAAGGTCCCCACTTTGTCTTAACACTACTTGCCTGCTTGAACTCTGAAAGAAGGAGGAAAAAGATTCTCTGATCTAATGAGACAAAAATTGAACTCTCTGGGCAGAACTGCAAGCACTGCGTGTCTATTTAAGACCAGACACTGCTCATCACCTGCCTAATCTCATCTCTACAGTGAAGTACAGTGATGGCAGCATTGTGCTATGGGGGTGTAGGGACAGGAAGACTGAATTTCCCCTTGGGGATTAATAAAGTATCTATCTATCTATCTATCTATCTATCTATCTATCTATCTATCTATCATATTCTGCCTTTCACATCTATCTATCTATCTATCACTAAGGGAAGGATGAATGCAGCCAAATACAGAGAGTGCCTTGAAGAAACCCTTCTCCAGAGTGCAAATGGTCTCAGACTGGGGTGACAGTTCATATTGAGACACCATAATGACCTAAAACATACAGCAAAGATTACACTTGAGTATCTTCGGTACGAGTCTCTGACTTACTTTGAGTGGCCCAGACTTGTGTGGAGAGACCTGAAGATGGCGGTTTACAGACACTTCATATCCAGTCTAATGAAGCTTGAGATGATCTGCCAGGAAGAATGGGAGAAACTGCAAGAATCCTGGTGTGCAAAGCTTGTAGAAATTTACCAAGAAGACAAAAAGTTGAAATCGCTACCAAAGGGTCTGCTACAAAGTCTTGAATTTTGGGTCTCAGAAAAATAGGAGGGTGAGAGAATTCGGTTTTTGATTTAATACATTTTCAAACCTTTATGAAACCATGTTTCACTTTGTCATTATGGGTTAACAAATGTAGATTTATGGGCAAAAATGGCAATGTATCCATTTAAAATAAAATCTACAATACAATAAAGTGATCTGAAAACTAACTGGATCCAATATAATTGGGACTTGCGTTGCTAACTAGCGTATCATTTTCTTCTCAATGTACTTTTACATTTCACATGAGAACAGCACTAAAATTTGTTTTGCACACATCT
The DNA here is from genome assembly GCF_016835505.1 of Polypterus senegalus. Taxonomy (NCBI): domain Eukaryota; kingdom Metazoa; phylum Chordata; class Cladistia; order Polypteriformes; family Polypteridae; genus Polypterus; species Polypterus senegalus. The sequence goes on from NC_053155.1 coordinate 20,647,044, forward strand.
TGCCCTCCAATGAATTTTGGGATCCGCCACTAGAGCTGTTTGTTTACTGCAGGGATCCAATTTTTAAAATTCCTTAGTGATTAATTACAACTATTGCAGGGATTTGGGAAACCGGTTCCAGTCGAACAAATGAGGCCCACATAGACTTTTTCACGAAATAAATTCCAGCTTCCTTAACGGAGACTCCAATTAGCAGCAGATGAGCAGAAGGAGCGGGTGAGTACACATCAACTTGCTTTTCCGCCATCAATAGATTTGGAGTTCATAATCTCAGGGTGTGAGTGAGAGATGTAAGATTTGCTCACTGCTAAATATTTTGTCATTTTTTTTATCAAATATCTAAGTTATTGTAATAATTCGGGACAGAAGAATGGCAGAGGTTATTGCTGCTGTCTCATATCTCCAGAGCTTTGAGTTAAATTAATGTCTGCTCAGTGCCAGTGTGGAGTCTGTACTTTTTGAGCATGTCTGTGTTGCTTTTTCTTCACATTTTCTAGTTTATCTCCCACATTTCAATGCATTTTCACTTGATTTGGGATTCTGTATTGGAATGTTCCGAGCAAATGTGCCCTGTTCATGATCGAGTGCTAAAGTCCACGTCTGGTTCTCGCCTTCAAACCCAAAATTACACCTTCATATTTTAGTGCACAACTACTCTTTATTTCAATTAATTATGGCAGTTGATGTGAAACGTGCATTTTGATCATGGATGAGGTTTATTGTTGTATTATATTTCCAACTCTATGTAAGTATTCTCAGCATATACTTGGGGAAGAGTATTATATAAAATGGAAGAGGATTAAAATGAATAGAATTAAACAGAATGTGACCAGTGGTAAGGAGGTAAGTTAAACAGTGCGAAAAGTTGTGGTACCACCCCGGTAACTCCTGTTGACTTCTAAATTTGAAAGAGAAAATGGTAACAGAAATGGTCTCGAAAGTAAAACACCTTCAGATGAACAGAACCAAAATGACAACAAATTCGTTTCAAACAAAGTCAAGTAAGACTCATCTGAGCTCCTCTTTCTTCTGTGGTGATCACAAGAACGTTGCCACCTTCCTGGGGTTTTGCCTTTATGTGTCTTCTAGACTTCCGTTGGACCTTACTACCGGGCTTGGTTGCCCTCAATGGCCATGTTTTCTGGGCTGTTGATGACACCATTAACGACAGTGTTGAGTCTCGTTCGGGAGTGGCACTGCTTACCTCAGCTGAGCTTGTCAAGGAGACCTTGGGCGCACCTGCATGACATAACCTATAGCCAAAGACTTGAGTAAAAGTGGGCTAAAGGTTTAATATTTGAGATCAGTGTTGGGCTACAAATCAGGCAGCAACTTGGGCAAACTCAGCAGCCGGGGTCCTAGAGTAGAGGTGTATATGAGTAGGTCCAGTAGACTCAGGGTTTGAGGAGGAATTATGTGTTGCGCTTGTTGTTTCAATAAAGTCTGAAATAAATTCATAACTTGAGAATTATTCCGACTGGTCATTGGAACATTGGACAGTCAGAAAGACCACAACACCAAACAGTAAGCAGTAACCACAGTTCTTCTTGGTTGCTCCAGTTTACAACTTTGAAAATAGTTTGATATTTTCAAGAACAGTTCCATAAAGGACTGCTATCCAGTGTAGTAGACCCACCTGAAGGGGCATGTGGGTGTTGTTTTCTCTTTCAGTTACTGTGGAGGACCCCTATGATGATAATGGGCCTGTTTTTATGTATTCTTTCATTGGGTTGTTTGTGCTGTCTTTGTGAAATCTGCACATTCTCTGTATGTCCACTCCACCATTGAAGATCAGGCATTTTGGTGGCACTGATGGTGTGGCACCCTATCCAGGTATGGTTGGTAAATGGATGTACATATTCAACATTAATATTTATTTCTGCTTATGTTTTTGTATTGTTTTTCTTTTTCCTTTGACAGGAGCATATGAAAACGTGAAGACCCCATGTCTACAGAATGAATCAAAGCAATCAGATTGTACATGAGTTCATTATGGTTGGTTTCCCAGGAATTCAGGACAGATACAGCAAAAACATTCTTTTTGGAGTCCTGCTGTTGGTGTATCTTTGTATCGTTCTTGGTAATCTCCTTATAATGTTTGCTTATCTGTCTGACCAGACCATGCACACCCCCATGTACATGCTGATATTTAGCCTTGCACTGTTAGATTTGATGAGCTCCACCACGACGGTTCCTAAACTGCTGTCTATTCTCACCTTAGAATCTGCCATGATTTCCATCACCGCCTGTTTCACTCAGATGTTCCTTTATGGAATTCTCAAAGCTGCCGAGTCCTTTCTCCTTGGGCTTATGGCTTATGACCGATACCTCGCCATCTGTAAGCCTCTACACTATTTCAGAATTACAAATAACAACCTGGTTTGGAAACTCATATTCTGCTGTTGGGCCATTGCTTTCTGTGTTGTGGTCACTCCAGTGACACTGACTGTCAAGTTGCCATTCTGTGGACCCAACAAACTAGTTCATTTTTTTTGTGAACATTCCACAGTGATAAAGTTAGCTTGTGGAGACCACCTCATCAGCACTTACACTGGCCTCATTGTAAGTCTCTTAGTCATGGTTGCCCCCTTGTTTTATGTTGTTTATTCCTATATAAAGATTCTTAAGTCGGTTTTTAAAATTGAGAGCTCACATGGTCGACTGAAAGCCCTTTCAACCTGCAGCTCACACCTTCTGGTCCTTTCAGTTTTCTATCTCATTGGTTCAGGTGTCTTAATTTTGAGCAAAATTCCGAATAGCCCTGTAGATGTGCATATCATGGCGGCACTCCTCCAGAATGTCACGCCACCCTTAGTGAACCCGATAATCTACTGCCTGAACACGAAGGAGATGAAGGCCCGTTTCATGAAGTTGCTAACATTAAAAAGGATATCTCCTCACAGACATTAAACCAAAACCTGTCACAGAAATCACCCCTATCTGAATTTCCTAGGCCATAGCTGTTTTTAATAATTTCTTCTTTTACTTTACACAGTAATGTGAAGATAAGCATTTTTGAACCTGTGCTTTATAAAATATTTCTACCACATCCATTCCCTTAAACCCAATATAAGGTATTCAGAAGCAATCCCAGCAACATCAGTCACAAAGATAGACCAGTTGAGGGTGGGATTCACTCTTCACACTTTTAGAATGTGGCAAGAAGCCCAAGCACCTCCACACCGAAGAATGTGCAAACTCCACAACAACGGTGACTGAGCTGGAAGTGAGTGTAGCTGAACATAATGCATTAAACTAAAACTTTAAATAACCAAAAATTTAATATAAAAAAATGAAAAAAAATTCATACAGATATATTTTTATGATCTGTGTGGCTGTTGCTGTGTGATAGTATTGTACAGTTTATGCTCTTGATCATCTATTTATGATAACTGATCCACCATTAGAAGAGTTGAAGAAGGCAGTTGAAGAGACACGTCTGAGCACCAGCTGGTCAGTCCATCTGCAGCTGTTTTTAAGGAGCTAATAAGAGAGATTTCAGAATCCTAGCTTTCGAGAATCTGTAATGTAGCTGAAACAAATTTAAAGGTGTGTGATAAATAAATGTAACAGATGACAGCTAATTTAAAGGCAATGGTGTTTATTCAGTCACCCCCAATTAACAAAACCTGTAACCATCTCATTCATTACATCTTATCCTGATGGCCACTGTCCTCATGTGACAGCCAGAACGTCATGCTCCTTTTGGGCCTAACCAAAGACAAAAAGTGGGATCAAATATGACTCAATACTCTGTGCACAAAGGACAAGCACTCACACTCCCAGCCTGTGCCCACCACTTCCCTGATGGTTAACCCCATTTTTAAAAGGCTGTGACAGACAGACAAACAGATTGAAAAGAAAAATACTTTATCATGAATAGATAAACAGAAAGGCACTATAGAATAGATAGATAGATATGAAAGACACTATATAATAGATAGATAGATAGATAGATAGATAGATAGATAGATAGATCTTTTTCCGGTTTTCTGTGGTAGCGATCTGTGCCTCCACCACGTGCACTCCCTACATTGAAGGCCAGATGTCCACATGACCATCATCATCTAATTCTTCCTCATGAAGCCTGTAAACCATGAGGACTGATTAAGATCATTGATGTTAGGTAGATTTTCCAATGGGGGCCAGGTGGTCTTCTGGCCTTGGAACCCCTGCATATTTTGTTTTTTTTTCTACAGCCCTCGTTTGTTTTTCCTGTCCTCCTGGCCATCGGACCTTAATTCTTTGTTACTTAGTATTGCCTAATTTTATTTTTATATTTTTCTTTTTCTTTCCTCATCTTATAAAGCACTTTGAGCTACACGATTTGTATATAAATGTGCTATAGATATACAGAAAATGTTGTTGTTGTTGGACATCAGTAACAAAAGCACATGTGTATTCATGTACAGAAAGTTGCACAATCCATATTGCATGTCAGGGTAAAAGCCAAGCTATGAAATGCAAGGAACTCTGCAGACCTCTGTGATCAAATTATGGTGAGACACTGATCAGGTCAAGGGGATAGAACCATTTCTAAAGCTGTCAGTGTTCCCAGGAGGACCATGGCCTCAATAATTGTGATATGAAAGAAGACTGCTTATACAGAGTTGGCCATTTATCCAAACCGAATAACCGGGTAAGAAGGATCTTGGTCAGAGTGGTGACTAAGAACCCAAAGGGTCACTCTAACACAGCTTCAGAGGACGTCTTCTGAATTGGGAAAATCAGTCAGAAGGTTGACCATCTCCACAGCACTCCATCAATCGGCCATTTATGGCATGAGTGAGTAGACTAAAGCAACTTCTCAAGTTAAAGGCAGATGACAGAGTTCATGAGGACAAAGATTCTCTAGTGTGATGAGACAACAATTGAACTCTTTGGGCATAACTCCAAGAAATTTGTCACGCAAATATTAGGCACTGCTCTTCACCTGCCTAAAACCATCACTATGCTGAAGGCTGGTGGTTCTTCTGCATGGCATGGGCAGAGAGACTAATCAGAATGTTGGGAATGATGAATGTAGCCAAATACAGTGAAGTCCAAGATGAACACCTGCTCCAGAGTGCATGCCACCTCAGACAGGGGTGACGGATCACCATTTAGAACATTAGAACAATCTAGACGAGAACAGGCCATTCAGCCCAACAAAGCTCGCCAGTCCTATCCACTTGTTTCCTCCAAGAAAACATCAAGTCGAGTTTTGAAAGTCCCTAACGTCTTACTGTCTACCACACTACTTGGTAGCTTATTCCAAGTGTCTATCATTCTTTGTGTAAAGAAAAACTTCCTAATGTTTGTGCGAAATTTACCCTTAACAAGTTTCCAACTGTGTCCCCGTGTTCTTGATGAGCTCATTTTAAAATACAAGTCTCGATCCACTGTACTAATTCCCTTCATAATTTTAAACACTTCAATCATGTCACCTCTTAATCTTCTTTTGCTTAAACTGTAAAGGCTCAGCTCTTTTAATCTTTCCTCATAATTCAACCCCTGTAGACCTGGAATCAGCCTAGTCGCTCTTCTCTGGACCTTTTCTAGTGCTGCTATGTCCTTTTTGTAGCCTGGAGACCAAAACTGCACACAGTACTCAAGATGAGGCCTCACCAGTGCATTATAAAGGTTGAGCATAACCTCCTTGGACTTGTACTCCACAGATCGTGCTATATAACCTAACATTCTGTTAGCCTTCTTAATGGCTTCTGAACACTGTTGGGAAGTTGATAGCTTGGAGTCCACTATGATTCCTAAATCCTTCTCATATGGTGTACTCTCGATTTTCCGACCCATTGTGTATTCAAACCTAATATTTTTACTTCCTATGTGTAATACTTTACATTTACTGACATTAAATTTCATCTGCCACAAATCTGCCCAAGCCTGTATGCTATCCAAGTCCTTCTGTAATGATATAACGGATTCCAAATTATCTGCTAATCCACCTATCTTGGTATCATCTGCAAACTTAACCAGCTTGTTACTTATATTCCTATCTAAATCATTTATATATATTAAAAATAGCAGCGGCCCTAGCACTGACCCCTGTGGAACACCACTCTTAACATCAGCCAGTTCTGATGAGGTTCCTCGCACCATCACCCTCTGCTTCCTGTGTCTGAGCCAATTCTGCACCCATCTAAAAACATCACCCTGAACTCCCACTTCTTTTAACTTGATGCCCAACCTCTCATGTGGCACCTTATCAAATGCTTTCTGAAAGTCCAGATAAATAATATCATAAGCTCCACTTTGATCGTATCCTTTTGTTGCCTCCTCATAGAATTCCAACATGTTAGTAAAACACGACCTCCCTCTTCTGAACCCATGCTGACTGTTCAGAATAACTCCTGTCCTTGCCATGTGTTGCTCAATCTTATCCTTAATAATTCCTTCCATTAATTTTCCTGTGATGCTTGTTAAGCTTACTGGCCTATAGTTGCTTGGATCTGCCCTGTCACCCTTTTTATATAATGGGATGATATTTGCCATTTTCCAGTCCTTTGGAATCTCTCCAGTGCACAGTGACTTCCTAAAAATATGTGTCAAGGGTTTATATATGTACTCACTAGCCTCCTTAAGAACACGAGGATAAATATTATCTGGGCCTGGTGATTTGTTTGATTTCATCTTATTTAATCTGAGCAGCACTTCTCCCTCTACAATTTCCAAATCCCTCAGTACCTCCTTAGTAGTTGCGTTTACCTCTGGCAGGTTATCCACTTGCTCACTTGTAAACACCTCAGAAAAATGTAAGTTTAGGGCATCTGCTATTTCATTGTCTGTATCTTTTAATTCCCTTTACTATTCCTGATGAACTTGACCTCCTCCTTAACTGTTCTTTTACTACTAAAATACTGAAAGAATCTCTTGGGGTCTTCTTTGCCTTATCTGCTATATTCCTCTCCAACTGTCTTTTAGCCTCTCTCTCATGCTATACGATTCTCTTTGCAGTCATTAGTCTTATATGCCTTATACAGCAGTTTTTCCTTTGCAACTTCTTTTTAAATCTTTATTAATCCATCGTGGAGTTTTTTAGTTTCCTATTACTTCCAAATTTAGGTATGTATCTGTCCTGCATTACATGTAAAACATTTTAAACCTGTTCCACTGCTCCTCGACTGTCTCCACATTTAAAAGCTTATCCCAGTCTATCCTACTTAGACTTTGTCGCATCTGCTCAAAATTAGCCCTACTAAAGTTCAACTTAACAATTTTAGTCTTTGCATCTGTACTCTTACAAAATACTGAGAATTGTATTACATTATGGTCACTTGACCCTAGTGGTTCAATCACCTCTACACCCTCAATTCTATCCTGATTATTACAGAATACTAAATCCAGACAGGCTTCACCCCTTGTTGGTGCTTTAACATGCTGTGTAAAAAACAGTCGCTGATTACTTCTAAAAACTCCTGCTCTTGTGCTCCTCCATCTGTAAGGTTATCCCAGTTAATATTTGGATAATTAAAGTCCCCCATGACTATAATATCCCCCTGTAAACTTGCCCTTTTGATATTACTAAAAAGATGTGTGTTGAAATTACTGTCTGAATTGGGTGGTCTATAACACACTCCTAAAATGAGACCTTTTCCCTAATATTTTCCAGGCAAGCCACATGTCCTCACTAAGATGGGGCTCATCATCCAACTGAAGATGACTTACATTTAAACCCTGTTTGGCATAAACAGCAACCCCACCTCCTTTTCTGTTCTGTCTATCCTTCCTAAAAAATGTGTATCCCTCTATGTTACACTCATCCCCATCTTTGTTATTTAGCCAGGTTTCCGTTATTGCTATAATATCATAATTATGCTCTGCTACATACAACTCCAACTCACTTACCTTATTTTTGATACTTCTAGCATTAAGGCAAGCTATTTTTAATGTGTTAATCCTTCTATCTTTACGTGTTTGCTTAAAATTTACATTACTATGCATTTTTATTTCTACACCATTGTTTGTTCTTCCATGTATAGATCTAAATCTGGCCTGTCCTAAACTCCCTGCCCCCCATTCCCTAGTTTAAACAATCCTCGACTAGCCTACACATACGCCTCCCCAATACATTGGTGCCCTCCGTTCAGATGTAACCCGTCACGGCGAACAGGTCCCATCTGTTCCAAAAGGAGTCCCAATGCCCCATAAACCTATACCCTTCTACCCTGCACCAAGATTTGAGCCACGCGTTAAGCCTTCTAATCTCCTCAATCTTACCTGGACTGGCGTGGCACAGGCAGAACTTGGAGAAGACTACCTTGTCAGTTCTGCTCCTCAGCTTGGTACCTAACTCTTTGAATTTGGATCGCAGAACTGACAGACTACCCTTATGTATGTCATTTGTTCCAACGTGGACAATGACAACTGGATCCACCCCCGCTCTGGCCAAGAGCCTATCCACCCTTCCAGGGAGGTCTCCCACCTGTGCTCCCGGAAGGCAACACACCGTGCGAGACTCTCTCTCTGGAGCACACCTGCGCTTCAATCCCCCTAATGATTGAGTCCCCAACTATCACTACCTCTCTCTTGGGAACTGGTTTTGAGGTGGCCCGTTGGGGCTCCTCAACCCTGCCTACCACCTCAGAATTATCAGAGTCACCGTCCAGCTCCGCCAGGACATGATAACGGTTAGACACTTCTAATTCTGGGGTTGATGCCCCCAGACAGTGTGCACCCTTTACCTTACGCCTTGTGACCGTGA